>NW_026652278.1:115029163-115084520 GCF_009828535.3 Hylobates moloch
GTTTTAGGGTACATGTGCACAATGTGCAGGTTTGTTACATATGTATCCATGTGCCATGTTGATTTCCTGCACCCATTAACTCATCATTTAGCATTAGGTGTATCTCCTAATGCTGTCCCTCCCCCCTCCCCCAACCCCACAACAGTCCCCGGAGTGTGATGTTCCCCTTCCTGTGTCCATGAGTTCTCATTGTTCAATTCCCACCTATGAGTGAGAACATGCGGTGTTTGGTTTTTTGTCCTTGCGATAGTTTACTGAGAATGATGTTTTCCAGTTTCATCCATGTCCCTACAAAGGACACGAACTCATCATTTTTTATGGCTGCATAGTATTCCATGGTGTATATGTGCCACATTTTCTTAATCCAGTCTATCGTTGTTGGACATTTGGGTTGGTTCCAACTCTTTGCTATTGTGAATAGTGCTGCAATAAACATACGTGTGCATGTGTCTTTATAGCAGCATGATTTATAGTCCTTTGGGTATATACCCAGTAATGGGATGGCTGGGTCAAATGGTATTTCTAGTTCGAGATCCCTGAGGAATCGCCACACTGACTTCCACAATGGTTGAACTAGTTTACAGTCCCACCAACAGTGTAAAAGTGTTCCTATTTCTCCACATCCTCTCCAGCACCTGTTGTTTCCTGATTTTTTAATGATGGCCATTCTAACTGGTGTGAGATGGTATCTCACTGTGGTTTTGATTTGCATTTCTCTGATGGCCAGTGATGATGAGCATTTCTTCATGTGTTTTTTGGCTGCATAAATGTCTTCTTTTGAGAAGTGTCTGTTCATGTCCTCTGCCCACTTTTTGATGGGGTTGTTTGTTTTTTTCTTGTAAATTTGTTTGAGTTCATTGTAGATTCTGGATATTAGCCCTTTGTCAGATGAGTAGGTTGCAAAAATTTTCTCCCATTCTGTAGGTTGCCTGTTCACTCTGATGATAGTTTCTTTTGCTGTGCAGAAGCTCTTTAGTTTAATGAGATCCCATTTGTCGATTTTGGCTTTTGTTGCCATTGCTTTTGGTGTTTTAGACATGAAGTCCTTGCCCACGCCTATGTCCTGAATGGTATTGCCTAGGTTTTCTTGTAGGATTTTAATGGTTTTAGGTCTAACATATAAGTCTTTAATCCATCTTGAATTAATTTTTGTATAAGGTGTAAGGAAGGGATCCAGTTGCAGCTTTCTACATATGGCTAGCCAGTTTTCCCAGCACCATTTATTAAATAGGGAATCCTTTCCCCATTTCTTGTTTTTGTCAGGTTTGTCAAAGATCAGATAGTTGTAGCTATGCGGCATCATTTCTGAGGGCTCTGTTCTGTTCCATTGATCTATGTCTCTGTTGTGGTACCAGTACCATGCTGTTTTGGTTACTGTAGCCTTGTAGTATAGTTTAAAGTCAGGTAGCGTGATGCCTCCAGCTTTGTTCTTTTGGCTTAGGATTGACTTGGCGATGCGGGCTCTTTTTTGGTTCCATATGAACTTTAAAGTAGTTTTTTCCAATTCTGTGAAGAAAGTCATTGGTAGCTTGATGGGGATGGCATTGAATCTATAAATTACCTTGGGCAGTATGGCCATTTTCACGATATTGATTCTTCCAACCCATGAGCATGGAATGTTCTTCCATTTGTTTGTATCCTCTTTTATTTCATTGAGCAGTGGTTTGTAGTTCTCCTTGAAGAGGTCCTTCACATCCCTTGTAAGTTGGATTCCTAGGTATTTTATTCTCTTTGAAGCAATTGTGAATGGGAGTTCACTCATGATTTGGCTCTCTGTTTGTCTGTTATTGGTGTACAAGAATGCTTGTGATTTTTGTACATTAATTTTGTATCCTGAGACTTTGCTGAAGTTGCTAATCAGCTTAAGGAGATTTTGGGCTGAGACAATGGGGTTTTCTAGATATACAATCATGTCATCTGCAAACAGGGACAATTTGACTTCCTCTTTTCCTAGTTGAATACCCTTTATTTCCTTCTCCTGCCTGATTGCTCTGGCCAGAACTTCCAGCACTACGTTGAATAGGAGCGGTGAGAGAGGGCATCCCTGTCTTGTGCCAGTTTTCAGAGGGAATGCTTCCAGTTTTTGCCCATTCAGTATGATATTGGCTGTGGGTTTGTCATAGATAGCTCTTATTATTTTGAGATACGTCCCATCAATACCTAATTTATTGAGAGTTTTTAGCATGAAGGGTTGTTGAATTTTGTCAAAGGCCTTTTCTGCATCTATTGAGATAATCATGTGGTTTTTGTCTTTGGTTCTGTTTATATGCTGGATTACATTTATTGATTTGCGTATGTTGAACCAGCCTTGCATCCCAGGGATGAAGCCCACTTGATCATGGTGGATAAGCTTTTTGATGTGCTGCTGGATTCAGTTTGCCAGTATTTTATTGAGGATTTTTGCATCAATGTTCATCAAGGATATTGGTCTGAAATTCTCTTTTTTGGTTATGTCTCTGCCAGGTTTTGGTATCAGGACGATGCTGGCTTCATAAAATGTGTTAGGGAGGATTCCCTCTTTTTCTATCGATTGGAATAGTTTCAGAAGGAATGGTACCAGTTCCTCCTTGTACCTCTGGTAGAATTCAGCTGTGAATCCATCAGGTCCTGGACTCTTTTTGGTTGGTAAGCTATTGATTATTGCCACAATTTCAGAACCTGTTATTGGTCTATTCAGAGTTTCAACTTCTTCCTGGTTTAGTCTTGGGAGGGTGTATTTGTCAAGGAATTTATCCATTTCTTCTAGATTTTCTAGTTTATTTGCATAGAGGTGTTTGTAGTATTCTCTGATGGTAGATTGTATTTCTGTGGGATCGGTGGTGATATCCCCTTTTTCGTTTTTTATTGCATCTATTTGATTCTTCTCTCTTTTCTTCTTTATTAGTCTTGCTAGAGGTCCATCAATTTTGTTGATCTTTTCAAAAAACCAGCTCCTGGATTCATTAATTTTTTGAAGGGTTTTTTGTGTCTCTATTTCCTTCAGTTCTGCTCTGATTTTAGTTATTTCTAGCGTTCTGCTAGCTTTTGAATGTGTTTGCTCTTGCTTTTCTAGTTCTTTTAATTGTGATGTTAGGGTGTCAATTTTGGATCTTTCCTGCTTTCTCTTGTGGGCATTTAGTGCTATAAATTTCCCTCTACACACTGCTTTGAATGTGTCCCAGAGATTCTGGTATGTTGTGTCTTTGTTCTCGTTGGTTTCAAAAAACATCTTTATTTCTGCCTTCATTTCATTATGTACCCAATAGTCATTCAGGAGCAGGTTGTTCAGTTTCCATGTAGTTGAGCGGTTTTGAGTGAGTTTCTTAATCCTGAGTTCTAGTTTGATTGCACTGTGGTCTGAGAGACAGTTTGTTATAATTTCTGTTCTTTTACATTTGCTGAGGAGAGCTTTACTTCCAACTATGTGGTCAATTTTGGAATAGGTGTGGTGTGGTGCTGAAAAAAATGTATATTCTGTTGACTTGGGGTGGAGAGTTCTGTAGATGTCTATTAGGTCCACTTTATGTAGAGCTGAGTTCAATTCCTGGATATCCTTGTTAACTTTCTGTCTCGTTGATCTGTCTAATGCTGACAGTGGGGTGTTAAAATCTCCCATTATTATTGTGTGGGAGTTTAAGTCCCTTTGTAGGTCACTGAGGACTTGCTTTATGAATCTGGGTGCTCCTGTGTTGGGTGCATATATATTTAGGATAGTTAGCTCTTCTTGTTGAATTGATCCCTTTACCATTATGTAATGGCCTTCTTTGTCTCTTTTGATCTTTGTTGGTTTAAAGTCTATTTTATCAGAGACTAGGATTGCAACCCCTGCCTTTTTTTGTTTTCCAGTTGCTTGATAGATCTTCCTCCATCCCTTTATTTTGAGTCTATGTGTGTCTCTGCACGTGAGATGGGTTTCCTGAATACAGCACACTGATGGGTCCTGACTCCTTATCCAGTTTGCCAGTCTGTGTCTTTTGATTGGAGCATTGAGCCCATTTACATTTAACGTTAATATTGTTATGTGTGAATCTGATCCTGTCATTATGATGTTAGTTGGTTATTTTGCTCGTTAGTTGCTATTGTTTCTTCCTAGCCTCGCTGGTCTTTACAATTTGGCATGTTTTTGCAGTGGCTCGTACCGGTTGTTCCTTTCCATGTTTAGTTCTTCCTTCAGGAGCTCTTTTAGGGCAGGCCTGGTGGTGACAAAATCACTCAGCGTTTGCTTGTCTGTAAAGTATTTTATTTCTCCTTCACTTATGAAGCTTAGTTTGGCGGGATAGCAAATTCTGGGTTGAAAATTCTTTTCTTTAAGAATGTTGAATATCGGCCCCCACTCTCTTCTGGCTTGTAGAGTTTCTGCTGAGAGATCAGCTGTTAGTCTGATGGGCTTCCCTTTGTGGGTAACCCGACCTTTCTCTCTGGCTGCCCTTAACATTTTTTCCTTCATTTCAACTTTGGTGAATCTGACAATTATGTGTCTTGGAGTTGCCCTTCTCGAGGAGTATCTTTGTGGCGTTCTCTGTATTTCCTGAATCTGAATGCTGGCCTGCCTTGCTAGATTGGGGAAGTTCTCCTGGATAATATCTTGCAGAGTGTTTTCCAACTTGGTTCCATTCTCCCCATCATTTTCAGGTACACCAATCAGACGTAGGTTTGGTCTTTTCACATAGTCCCAAATTTCTCGGAGGCTTTGTTCATTTCTTTTTATTCTTTTTTCTCTAAACTTCCCTTCTCTCTTCATTTCATTCATTTCATCTTCCATCAGCGATACCCTTTCTTCCAGTTGATCGCATCTGCTACTGAGGCTTCTGCAATCTTCACGTAGTTCTCGAAACTTGGCTTTCAGCTCCATCAGCTCCTTTAAGCCCTTCTCTCCATTGGTTATTCTAGTTATCCATTCTTCTAATATTTTTTCAAAGTTTTTAACTTCTTTGCTATTGTTTTGAATTTCCTCTCGTAGCTCAGAGTAGTTTGATCGTCTGAAGCCTTCTTCTCTCAACTCATCAAAGTCATCCTCCATCCAGCTTTGTTCCGTTGCTGGTGAGGAACTGCGTTCCTTTGGAGGAGGAGAGGTGCTCTGTTTTTTAGAGTTTCCAGTTTTTCTGCTCTGTTTTTTCCCCATCTTTGTGGTTTTATCTACTTTTTGTCTTTGATGATGGTGATGTACAGATGAGTTTTTGGTGTAGATGTCCTTTTTGTTTGTTAGTTTTCCTTCTACCAGACAGGACCCTCAGCTGCAGGTCTGTTGGAGTTTACTAGAGGTCCACTCCAGACCCTGTTTGGCTGGGTGTCAGCAGCGGTGGCTGCAGAACAGCGGATTTTCGTGAGACCACAAATTCAGCTGTCTGATAGTTCATCTGAAAGTTTTGTCTCAGAGGACTACCCGGTTGAATGAGGTGTCAGTCTGTCCCTACTGGGGGGGTGCCTCCCAGTTAGGCTGCTCAGGGGTGAGGGACCCACTTTAGGAGGCAGTCTGTCGGTTCTCAGATCTTCAGCTGTGTGCTGGGAGAACCACTACTCTCTTCAAAGCTGTCAGTCAGACAGGGACCTTTAAGTCTGTGGAGATTCTTGCTGACTTTTTGTTTGTCTGTGCCCTGCCCCCAGGGGTGGAGCCTACAGAGGCAGGCAGGCCTCCTTGAGCTGTGGTGGGCTCCACCCAGTTCGAGCTTCCTGGCTGCTTTGTTTACCTAAGCAAGCCTGGGCAATGGCGGGCGCCCCTCCCCCAGCCTCGCTGCCGCCTCGCAGCTTGATCTCAGACTGCTGTGCTAGCAATCAGCGAGACTCCGTGGGCACAGGACCCTCCGAGCCAGGTGTGGGACACAATCTCCTAGTGTGCCGTTTTCCAGGCCCGTTGGAAAAGCGCAGTATTGGGGTGGGACTGACCCGATATTCCAGGTGCCGTCTGTTTCCCCTTTCTTTGACTAGGAAAGGGAACTCCCTGACCCCTTGCGCTTCCCAAGTGAGGCAATGCCTCGCCCTGCTTCAGCTCGCGCACAGTGCGCTTCACCGACTGTCCTGCACCCACTGTTAGGCACTCCCTAGTGAGATGAAACCGGTACCTCAAGCAGAAATGCAGAAATCACCCGTCTTCTGTGTCGCTGGGGCTGGGAGCTGGAGACCGGAGCTGTTCCTATTCGGCCATCTTGGCTCCACCCTCATCTAAGGTTTCATTTTTGAAGAATATGACTTTTAGGGTCATAAAAGGAAAAAATAAAAACTGTATATACAGTTTTGTGATAAAAGAACTGAATATATATGAGGCTGATGGTGTGCAGTGTAAAGCTAGGGGGTGGGGAGGGTTGTTTCTAAGAAGTTACTTTAATTTAAAAGAGAATACCCTATTCACTGGCCATTCAAAGTGGGAATATAGATATGTGGGGTGGAGAGGGGGACAGCTTTGTACCTGCAAAGGTCTAATGAATGCCACTACATGGTGGAGCTTGAGAACTCACTGAGCTACCCAAAAGACTAGTTTGTCATTGCAGTGGCTCCTAGACACTGCTTTGTGTGGAAAGAAAAGAGGAAAGAGGATGAGCCTAGATACAAAGGGAAAGGCTTGGGAAAAAGAAACTACATCCATGATTTTTGTAGTGCCTCTTTTGTTACTATTGTTTTGTAAATAAAATAGGTAGCAAATCCAGTCATTCAAAATTATAAATAACCACTAAAGGGAGAAGTGAATGCTCACTTTAGCTTGTTTTCTGCTGTTGTTCTTTATGGTGTGCATTTGTGTACTATACGGTACTCTCTGAAATAGCTCTTCACAGCTACTTTATGTATAAGTTCTTTGTCACATCTAATGGAATTGAAGTTGTTTGCATCAACTTTAATCTGTAGTTGTTCCCTAAGTTCATTCTGGAATGGCTGAAACCACTTATAAAGAAGAAAGTATTAAAGGCACTGAGTTACCCAACGTATTACTTGTTATTGCTGAATTCTACTTTTAACCAGGAATATACTTTGGTTTTTGTTCAAAAGCACATCATTTTTTTTGTAATTAAAATATATATGGAGACAATATAGTCTTTAATTTAGTTATTAAGAATATTGGTATTCTGTTTGAAACTTGGAAATTCTGACATCAAAATTATATTCATTACTGATTAGACATAATAATTGTATCATTTGGTTATTTTTATATCTAAGCTAAAGTGATCCTCTCTAATCCTTTATACTCTGGGTTTTTGTGTAAGGATATAATGCCAAAAATTTTGAAAAAAAAAAAAAAAAAAAAACAGGCACTGTCGCTCACACCTGTAATCCCTGCACTTGGGGAGGCTGAGGTGGGAGGATCTCTTGAACCAAGGAGTTCGAGACCAGCCTGGGCAACATGGCAAAATCCCATCTGTCCAAAAAATACAAAAATTAGCTGGGTATAGTGGCACATGCTTGTAGTCCCAGCTACTCTGCAGGCTGAGGCAGGAGGATCACTTGAGCACTGGGGACGTTGAGGCTGCAGTGAGCCATGATCACACCACTGTACTTCAGCCTAGGTGACAGAGTGAGACCCTGTCTCAAAAAAAAAAAAAAGACTGAACTTGTCTTTAAATGTTATATTTCTGGATTTAAGTAAAAATGAAAGAAAGATAATGAAGTGTGCTCTTTCATTCTTAATCCTTCATTTTTGTTCTTATCATTAAACATATGGAACACAATCTTAGGTAGTCCATATATATTTTTATAATTCTATGTTTTGTTAAAGATTTATATATTTTAGTATTGCCTCCTTAATAGATGCATTTCTACAAAGTTTGTTCTGTAAGAACTTCCTATTTCTCCACATCCTCTTTTACACTGTTGGTGAGACTGTAAACTAGTTCAACCATTGTGGAAGTCAGTGTGGCAATTCCTCAGGGATCTAGAACTAGAAATACCATTTGACCCAGCCATCCCATTACTGGGTATATACCCAAAGGACCATAAATCATGCTGCTATAAAGACACACGCATACGTATGTTTATTGCGGCACTATTCACAATAGCAAAGACTTGGAACCAACCCAAATGTCCAACAACGATAGACTAGATGAAGAAAATGTGGCACATATACACCATGGAATAATATGCAGCCATAAAAAATGATGAGTTCATGTCCTTTGTAGGGACATGGATGAAACTGGAAACCATCATTCTCAGTAAACTATCGCAAGGACAAAAAACCAAACACCGCATGTTCTCACTCATAGGTGGGAATTGAGCAATGAGAACTCATGGACACAGGAAGGGGAACATCACACTCCGGGGACTGTTGTGGGATGGGGGGCGGGGGGAGGGACAGCATTAGGAGATATACCTAATGCTAAGTGACAAGTTAATGGGTGCAGCAAACCAACATGGCACATGTATACATATGTAACAAACCTGCACATTGTGCACATGTACCCTAAAACCTAAAGTATAATAATAAAAAAAAACCGTATATTCAAAGTACTACAAAAAACCTTTAATGCAGGATTTTATAATCAATCAGGCTAACTCTTAAATCGGAATGCTTAATAAAAATCATTTTTATATTAAAAGCAAAAAAAAAGAACTTCTTATTTATTGTAGTGATTTTTTCCCAGTGATTTTCATTATAATATTAAAACCATAAACCATTTTTCTACTTTTGACATCTAAATGTCATAAAACATTATTTGCTTGTAAATATCTGTATTCTTAAACATAGTATATCTTCCATAAAATATTAACAGTAACTTGAAATATTAATAACACTTCTGCAGTGTACCCTAAAGAACAACCAGAATCTTTGACTAGAAGGAGGCTCATTCTCATTTTTCTTCACAAACTGTTCGTCGATCATAGAGCAATCACATAAGCTTAGTGATTAGACTACACTTGTTTTTTGCTAATGTGGAACTACATTATTGTTTCAAATTTATTTCCAAGTTAGCAATATTTCCCCCGTAGCCTTTTTCTTTCCTTGAGATGTACTGATCTTTTCCAAAAGTCTTGATTGACATCACTTCTGTTTTAAAATGCTGATCATAAAAAATGATTATTGTTTTAATGGTTTATCTATTATAAATGGGGTTAATAATAAAAGGATAGAATCATGAAGGCATCATTTTGTAGGTAGACGTCTTAATAGTATTGGTTTATTGGGCCTGAGAATTCTATAAATATGCTAGTCATTGTAGGGTAATGTTGAGGCAGTTGTCAAAGTCATTAAACTTACAAGTTTATCAAGTGAATTTCTTTGAAAAGCAACTGGGTGTTGGGACAAAAATATAGTATTTGGACATTTGAGGATCCGGGCTTGACATTTGATGCTACTACTTAACTGGCTCTTATCTAAAACTGGTATCCTAAAAGCCTTAATTTCTTAGTGTGAGTGCTGTCTATCTATCTTGTAGGTTCATTATAAGTATATGAGGGAATATGTGTGAAACAGGAAAGAACTGGCCCAAAATGTTAGTGCTGCTGGGATTAAGAAACCCTGCTCTGCGGAATTCTGTCTTTGATATTTCCCTGCCTTTTATAGGAACTCTTTTTCACCTATGATTTTCCATTTATGTTTTGTTCATTCTTTATCATCTGCTCAGAGTTGTAAGTTTACCACAAGTGGAAACCTGGGATGTACACCCAGGGACCGGAGTCACCCCATAACTCATTTTCTCATAAATTGTTTCCTAGAGAAACCTCCTTTTTCAGCTAGAGCCCTTCGGATGCCTTTTTTCTTTTTTTTTTTATTTGACTTTTCCAACTTAGTTTAAACACAGAAATCTCCTTTAACCCTCAATGTACACTGGTCTTAATCAGATCAAGTTTTTAACCACAAGGTAAAATGTTTCACTTGCTCATGAATCTTAAGAATGGGCCATCCAGAGTGGCTGTACCTGGAACAATAGGTTTACTGCTGTTTGTTTCACTCCAATTCCCTAACTTTGACTGCTCTCTTTGAATATTGCCTTAGCCTTCATTTCTAATCTCTGAAAAGATGCCTTCCATTTGCCTACACCCACTTTTGCATAGATTAATTGTACTAGTTTAGTATGAGTTAATTTAAATTTAATCCATTTGCTAAGGTCATTTGTTTTTTTTTTTTTTTTTTTTTTTTTCTGGAGACAGGGTCTCGCTCTGTCACCCAGGCTGGAGTGCACTGGCAAGATCATGGGTCACTGCAGCCCGGGTTCAGGTGATCCTCCCACCTCAGCTTCCCAAGTAGCTGGAACCACAGGCGTGCACCACACCTGGCTAATTAATTTTTTTTAAGAGACGGGGTCTCCCTGTGTTGCCCAGGCTGGTCTTGAACTTCTGGAATCAATTGATCCTCTCACTGCAGCCTCCCAGAGTGCTAGGATTACAGGCATGAGACACCACGCCCGGCTTCATTTGAATATTGGAAATACACTGTTCCTAAGTAATGGTCCTGGGAACATTACAACAATACTGTGACTATTCTCTTTTCAAAAATGTGCATCGGCTTAAATGTTTAAGAGATGGGAAAGAGAAGTTCCTGATGACATTGTATGCACCATGGTAGCAGTTGATGTGGTGACTGTATCTCTGGTTAGGTAATAACACTTTTGGCCTCATACCAGCATTTGAATTAATTCCGGAAACATATGTGTCACATTTTGTTTCATCAGCTTTCCATCTCAGCATTAATGATCAAGGCAAAAAATAAAGCAATGTGCTTTTTGTATCTAACCTCATCTGATTTCATGGTCATGGCGAGATTGCACAGAGATGAATAGAGGACTTTGAAATATCACTTTTCTAGTTAGATTTTCATCTTTCCTGTGCATATTTAATAGAGCCAGAAGAATGAGAAAGGCCTGAAGGGTACCTCTATCTTCTTCTCTTCCTACTCCAGTGAAAGGACTTCCTCTAATAGATTAATGGATAGAGGTTAATAATAAAGGTATTCACAGGAATGAAAGAAGAATTGACTAAGACAGAAGGAGATCAGGTGCTACTATGGGGTAGGTTTATCAGAATTACGACTTCCATAGTGTACTGTATATTGAGGCATTTCTTTATTCATATTTTTTACAAAACACTCTATTTGGTTTTGTGAGTATTGTGAAGAATGTTATTAAGCCAGTTTGTAGGTAAACACTGCCTCAGGTTTCATCAAAATTGGCGCTTACAGTTAGGATTCAACTCTTTCACTGCAGTGTTACAGAGGGGCTCCATCTATTTGTTACCTGAAAATTGCCTGAAACAGTGTAGAGATTTTAAAAACTACTTCCAATCAAAACTTGCAGTGATGTCACTCATTACCCATTGCTCTAAGAAATGCCCTCATCTTGCTGTCTAGGAAGCACTTTTCATGGACTGCTAACTTCTGTTAGAGCTGTATCAATTACAAGCAGTTTGGCAGGGTAATTCTCATATGTAAAGCTGGGGAGGAACATTGTTTGAATTCATTTGGTTAATTAAAAAGTGAAATTATACTTTGATTCATGTAAGTGATACTATGTAGAAGAAATATAAATCTGTGTTTAGATATTACTGTCAAATATTACCAATTCTGAAATATAAGGATATTCCTATTGCTTCTCATATTCCTATGAGAAGGAATGTCATAACTGGTTTAGGTAAAGAGATTGAGCATATGCAGCTAAACCCACTCTGGACTCTTTTTTTTTTTTTTTTTTTTTGGCAACTACCTAGACGCACAGGTTCCATAGTGCCTACTCTACCATGCTGTAAGCTTAGGGAGGGCTTTGCTCCAGAAAAGGAACCTGTAATTAGCTCATGTGAGTGAGTAGTTAGCCACATCTAATAAAAGGTTAAATATTAGGAAACTCTTGTGACTGTACATACAAGGTACATTCTCCAGTAATAAAATTTGTATTTTGATATTTTTATCTTCGTATTTCTTTCTCTTCTGTATTCTCATCCTCTCATCTATCCATATTCTCTTTCCCTGTCTTTATCTTTCTCTGTCTCTTCTATCCTACCCATCACCTATTGTATTTAGATAAGGAAAATAGGGTTATTTTGTGGCATCCCTAAAACTTTAACGATACCCTTCTCCATTTTTTGTTTTCCATGAGTGGTTGTCATTTTCCTACTAATTTGTAGTTCTTTATATAATCTGACTACTAATCCTTTGTCAGTTATATGTTCACAAATATCCTCTCCCAGTCCTATTTCTTATCTTTATACTTTGTTTATGTTCCATGTGACCTTTTATTGTAGAGTGTTTAATATCATCAGATTTATCAGTCTGTTTCCTTATGATTTGTGGGTTTTATGTCTTCCTAAAGAAATCCTTCAGTACACGCAAAATCACATAGTCTTTTCTTCTTTTTTTTTTTCTTGAGTCAGAGTCTCGGTCTGTTGCCCAAGCTGGAGTGCAGTGGTGTGATCTTAGCTCACCTCCTGGACTCAAGCGATTCTTGTGCCTCAGCTTCCTGAGTAGCTGGGACTACAGGTACCCGCCACCACACCCAGCTAATTTTTGTGTTTTTGGTAGAGACAGGGTTTCACCATGTTGGCCAGGTTGCTGTCTAACTCTTGAGCTTAAGCAATCTACCTGCCTCGACCTCCCAAAGTGCTGGGATTACAGGTGTGAGCTACCACACGCTGCCAAAATCGTATTTTCTTTTAAGTACTTTAAAGTCTTACCTTTTATATTTAGGTCCTTATCTGGAGTTTTCGACGTGACATTCAGTGTACAGTGAATGCACTCATACATCTCCTCATGCAGATATGCACTGTCTAAAGATGGAGGCTACTAGCTACATTTAACTGTTTAATTTTCAACTGATTATAATTAAATAGAATTTAAAATTCAGTTCCTCAGTTTCACACTAGCCATATTTTAAGTGCTCCATAGCCACTGTAGTGAGTGACTACTCTATTGAATAATGCAGATAAAGAACATCTCCTTCACTGAAGTAAGCAGTCTTTATCAGGACTCTCCTCTTAGTGGGCTTTGAATCTAGCTTCTCTCCCCCTATGGCCCATAAGTGTATTGAAAGGTCAGCTGCCTTCCTGTTCCTCAATAGCTTCTTCAAGGAATTTTTGCCCACGGGCAGTATATTTTTCTTCCCAGATCCAAATCTAGCTTTTATTCTACCTTTGATTTGGTCTATCAAGTAAATAAACTGACTTATATTTAAAAATATGTCATATTCAGCATTAACTTTAAACAAATTATAAAAGAAAGTTTGTTATATGTATCTAAGGTACTCGTGAATAAATGAGAAGTAAGTCTAGGCATTAACTCGTTATCTCTTGTTTATTTATTTGTATATGTTTTGCTTGCTCAATCATCAAGTGGCTTTAATTCTTCTGAGAATATTAGTAAACTCCTCGTGTATCTGAGAGTTCTTAGAAACCTGAAGCTTCTAGTACAACTTTGCTGAAACATGATTTGTCAGGAGAATTATAAACATTGCACATTAACCCAGTGAGAACAACCCAACTTTAAGAATTAAAGCTAAATTGCCTGAGTGATTTCAGTAAGGCTGTTGTTTATGCATGTACACATTAGCATCCATAGTGCTACCAACTTTAAAAAATGCTCCAGATTTCAGTACACTCAAAGTTTCTAGGATATTGAAAACAGTATCTTAAAGTTCCTCTGTTTTTTAAACATTCCCTAGTGTACAAGATTTTATATATTTATCCAAATGACACGTTGACCTTCAATGTAATACACAGAATATAAGATTGCAGATAAACTATTATTACAGGTTATTCCTAATAAACTTTTAGTTGCCGAATGTTAACAATAACAAGCTTTACTTTTAAAGCACTATAGACAAAAGTGTAATTTTTATTCAGCACCATTAAATAAATGATTTAACATTTTAAAGTATTTAATAAGACTGAAACCCACAGCAAAGCTGTTCTCTAGTGTACAATTACTGGAGAAGTTCACTAGGTCAGAGTAAAAGCGAAGATGATGTATTTTAACATCTAATATGCAATGTGCTTTTTGTTTCTTAATCAAAATGTGAAAAAGAACATAAAATACAGAATTTTATTTTCATTACAACTTAAACCAGGGTTTAACATCTATAAAATATGCCTCAAAAATTAGAAGTTTAAGAATGTCATCACTTATATAAGACAAAAATAACACATGTATAGCCCATCTAAATCATTCTTGAAAACAGACCACACACAGCCTTACATTTTTAAGACAAGAGGGCTTTAAAATGTAAAAGGGGAGAAAATGAGACTTAATGACGTATTAGAACTAACATCCCCTGAGTATTGATTGAAAGGAAAGGTATTGTGTAATAAGGAACGTGTTCTTCCAATTCTTCCATCAGTCTCGGTTTACTTTCCACTGCGTCCTAGGGTGAGAAAGTAATTAATTCTCTGTACTTATTGAATTATAAGTGTTTATGAAGCAACAACTTGAAATGACTTCAATCCCTACTTACCTGCCATAGGAAGCAGTAGTATTGGCAGGGAGAAGGCAAGTTTGGACTTAAGGACTAGACTTCAGGTCCAATCTTTTGGTTTCCCTGGGCCGTGCTGGAAGAAGAATGGTCTTGGGCCACACATAAAAAACAAAATAACTCTGACGATAGCTGATGAGCTTTTAAAAAAAATTGCAAAAATCTCAGTGTTTTAAGAAAGCTTGCTAATTTGTTTTGGGTCCAGGTTTAAAGCCATGTTGGGCCCAATTCAAAGCCATCCTGAGCCACAGGATGACCTTGGACTAGAGAAAAAAACTCACTGAGGCCTCCATATTTTTTATAGTATCTTTTCTGTGGGATACTTATTAAATTAAGGTTGAGCCATTTTTAAAAAACATATTTTCCCTGTAAGGAAAAGCAAGTCTGTCTTAATGAGTTACATGAAATTATATGAAGTTATATGAAATCTAAGGGATTTGAAAATTTCAAAAAGATTTAAAGGAAATACATCAGAATTTTGGTTACATTTCAGTTAACAGATTTATTTATTTAGATTTTTGAATAAAGTGTTTTTGAATACTTAGTTCAGAATTGATGATCTGCCCATGACCTTAATAAAATTTCCTAGTTTCATAGCAATGGCAAAAACAGTTTCTAGGTACTTGGGTGAGACACAGACTAGCAGGTGTAGAAGTAGTAATAAAAATAATGATTTATTATCAGAACAACACTTCTTACACCTATTCACCAATTTTCTTTCAGGATATCCCCATAATATTATTATTCCTAAATAGCAAATAAAGAAAATAAGCCAAATGCAAGTCAAGTCACCTTATATCTTCCTCATCCTTCCATTCATTTCCTCATTCATTCATTCATTACCCTCCTTGTTTCTTAAACATCAAATGGTGACTTGAGGCGTTAAACAAGTTGATAAAATAAAACAAAAGCATGAATACTTGACATATTTCTCTCATCACTAAGACAGCATGCCAGTTAGTCAAGTAAAAAACAAAAATAAATTTATCAAACCACTTGGTATTATGTGGAGAAGACTTCATCCCAAATGTTCCCTTTTCTCGAAGTTATTTGCTGTTGTCCATACTATCCACGCTATCCAAGTTTACCTGGATAAATAGAATGCAATCAGAATTATGTTGAAGCGAATTTATTGATAAAATATATACCAAGATATATTACAAACATATAACTTCGTGAGGTCAGTATTATTAATTTCAAATTTTGGGTTTTTTTCTAACATTAAATTATTTAAAACTTTTATTTAAAAATGCCACATTCAGGTAAAAGGTAGTATGTCTTAGATGGGAAAATTTCAGCAGAAGATATTTCAGAGTACAATGGTTGTAGAAAAAAGGGATTATGAGTTTATTTATGTGCAGATATACAGTTATGTTTTTAAAATCTAGATTATAAAACTGATACAAAATTCGAGTTTAACAACATATCTTATTAAGATAAGAATCTTAATCCACTATGAAAAGAAAAATAAAACGAAGCCCAGATAACAGGTTTCTTTTGGTAGTGATCTACGAGGTATTAGGGATATGATTTCCCTCTTGTTCTGCTGTCTGTCTGTCCCTCAGTGATTACAGGTAGAGCATCACTTCAATAACTCTTCCAGTCAGTATTGGTGGTGACAGCCAGTCTGACCTGAAAAGAAACCAATACCCCTTCCCAACCTGGAAATGCTGGTAATTCATTTCACCATCCCCAGCTTCCCTGTATTATTCCCCATCCTACCAGCAAACTTTGTTTATATAAAATGCAGCCAAATACAATTAAGCCAAATACAAGTCAAATCTCCCTCATCCTTCCATTCATTTCCTCATTCTTTCATTCGTTACCAATCTTGTTTTTTGCTTTTTGTTTTTGTTTTTTTTTGAGACGGAGTCTCATTCTGTCACCCAGGCTGGAGTGCAGTGGTGCAATCTCGGCTCACTGCAAGCTCCGCCTCCCAGGTTCACACCATTCTCCTGCCTCAGCCTCCCTAGTAGCTGGGACTACAGTCGCCCGCCACCATGCCCAGCTAATTTTTTCATTTTTTTTTTTTTTTTTAGTAGAGATGAGGTTTCACCGTGTTAGCCAGGATGGTCTTGATCTCCTGACCTCATGATCCTCCTACCTTGGCCTCCCAAAGTGCTGGGATTACAGGTGTGAGCCATCGCACCCGGCCACATCCTCGTTTCTTAAACATCAAATGGTGACTTGAGGAGTTAAACAAGTTAATAAAACAAAAGCATTAATACTTGACATATTTCACTTATCACTGAGACATCACGGCAGTTAGTCAAAAAACAAAAATAAATTCAGAGTGCCTCTTTCACATGTTAAGCTCATTGGATTATTTAAATACTAAGTGATTTAACATAGTTTTTCTGAGCATTTCACACACGAAACATTTTTTTTCCACATGAGACCATTACTTCTGAATTTTAAGGAATTTTATATGGTGCATGTTTGAGGAATTTCCTATGGTGCCTGCTGTAATAGGATCTTGGCTTATTTGCATTTGTTGATCAGATACAACTAGGTATAGAGATTGGATGAGGGAAGAGTAAAGTAAAATTACAGAAAACTTTTCAGGCTTCTCAAGTTTGTTACCGTTTGATAGTATTAGAAACAATGTCATTGTAATTTCCATTTTCAGGCCTATGTATAGTGTTAATAAGATTCTTGCCATGAGTCTCTTTACTATTTACAGATTAGTAGGAGCCATTTTTATGGCAATCCAAAGCTCTCTGTTAAACTTAAAACACTGTATAAAATGAGTTGAAAAGATTATTAATAATCTTATACAGAATGATGTCCTTTAGTTCAAAGAAGATGTTACCAGTATTAACAGTGGCACTTGCTTTAAAAGAATAAATATCTTACTCCTGTTTATCTTTTTGAAAGGGTTTTCTAAAACCACTGGATTTACATACTTTACATTTGCCCTACCTAAGTTTATGGTAAGGAGCCAAATTCATTTAACGTAAATATTACAACCCATGAATCCAGGCATACAACAGTTTATGGGGGACATTAGTCTTCTTATTATAGAAAACGTTTGTTTAAATAATGTGAATAACTACCAATGTTTATTATAATTTTATATTTTTTCCTTATTCATCTCTAATAAGAATTTCCGTTACTTCTTAAATCATCCCCAGGTTAAGAGAACATAGGCGTTTGTAAGTAGCAAGTATTACAAAGACAAATAAGATTTTTTACAAAAAGAGAAACATCAAATTTCCTGTTAGGATCACTGACCATGCTCTCTAGTGTCACTCTAGTTCCTCTTTATAAGCATACATACTTAGGCCAGGTGTGGTGGCTCACGCCTGTAATCCGAGCACTTTGGGAGGCCAAGGCAGGCGAATCACGAGGTCAGGAGTTCCAGACCAGCCTGGCCAACATAGTGAGACCCCATCTCTACTAAAAATATAAAAAATTAGCCGGGCATGGTGGCAGCGCCTGTAATCCCAGCTACTCGGGAGGCTGAGGCAGGAGAATGGCTTGAACCCAGGAGGTGGAGGTTGCAGTGAGCTCAGATCACGCCATTGCACATCAGCCTGGGCGACAGAGTGAGACTCCGTCTCAACAAATGAATAAATAAATAAATAAGCATACATATTTTACCTTCATGGATGTTTTAAGGGGAAGGCAGATGTTAAGGACTTATAAAAAATACAAAGTGTTAACTTTAGAAATTAAGAGTTTTTGAATGCTGAACAACACATTCTATTTAAATAACGTTAATAGAAACAGATTTTGAAGCCTCTAACATGATGGTGCATTAAGAGCACCTGTCTGAGTGACAGAGTTAGACTCCGTCTCAAAAAAAGAAAAAGAGAAACCAGCTGGAGTCACCCAGCATGCAGCTGCTCCCTACATCATGTGTGTAGCTTGTTCCATATTGTGAGGGGTGTGTATATGTGTATGTGCACACACTGACACACAAATTCGTATTCATTTGTCCTACCAAAATGTTTTTGTCTCCCCTACATTCTTTAACTGCCTGGTGGAACCCTGCTGAGACCACTACTCTGTTTGAAGGGATCTTGCCAGCCTCTTCCTAGAATTGCTTCTCCAATTCTGTTTCTTCTCAGACAGGCATTCTTAATTGAAGCTAGGACTTAACACAGTCCTAAAAATTACCATTAATTAGGACCATTAAAAGCCAAAATATCTTCCTGCCTTAGGATTGGGTCCTTTAATTGAAGCTAGGACTTAACCCTAAAAATTCCCAATGATTAGGACCATTAAAATCCAAAATATCTTCCTGCCATAGCCTTTCCTTGACCTGAAATTAACCTTTGCTAAAATTGACCTGCAATGTATTTTTTAATGTATTTTCTGTTACTTGTTATATAATGGACTAAGCGTGTGGTGGGAAGAAACAGACTCAGGAATGTGTTGACATTTGCAAGGTTTAGAATCTAGATGAGGCATGAACTTGAATTCTGGAGCTTCTTGTGGTATTCTGATTTAACATAGTTAAAGGGCAACGTAAAATTAATACTGGCAGACTTGAGGCACAATAGTACTGGTGATGCTGTGAGTGAGTGGTAGAGAAGGAGTGGTCTCTTGAGCCCATTGATGAAGCCTGGTGGTCTGGGGAAGTGGATCTAAGTCCAAGTGTACAGAATTCATACTTAACCTCTTTGGAAAAGGGCAGACTCCTCCACATCAGAGCTACTTCTTGACCTCTGTGAGTTCCTGATATTCTGGGTCAGTAAATAGATGATATAGATAGTCGTAGGCATAGACATAGAACCTGGTTAGGAGTATGAAATAGATCCAAATCCTGTTTTTAATTATAAAATAATGTTAATTACATTATGCAAAATGATTTTTATGCAGTATAAATTTGGAAAATTTAATGACCCACAGAAACTGATTTTCAGAATCATTAATAACATCATTGTTTTGGATTTATTAAAGGAACATAGCAGTAATGAAAGAAACTAAATTATGGAATCTTTTCAATGATATACTCAGAGATTTTTTTTTTTTTTTGTGAGATGGAGCCTTGCTCTGTCGCCCAGGCTGGAGTGTAATGGCACGGTCTCGGCTAACTGCAACCTCTGCCTCCCAGGTTCAAGCGATTCTCCCACCTCAGCCTCCCGAGTAGCTGGGACTACAGGCACGTGCCACCACACCTGGCTAATTTTTGTATTTTTAGTAGAGACGGGGTTTCGCCATGTTGGCCAGGCTGGTCTCCAACTCCTGACCTCGTGGTCTGCCCACCTTAGCCTCCCAAAGTGCTGGGATTACAGGCGTGAGCCACCACACCTGGCTGATATACTCAGAGTTCTCATGTTTTATCTGTTATCTTTTCATATAAATCCAGAGCTATATACAGATTAGTTAATCGCATGGCAGAATGTATAAAAATATCTACTTTCATGTAGTTTTTATTTTATGTGGAATATTTACCTAAACCAGGATTTAGTTTTCATCTTTACTAAATTTTTCAAATATATGTATATATGTATTTACTTAATTATAAAACATGTTCTAAGGAAGTAAAAGATATCTTTGGATGCCTTTGCAGAACATAGAACTACTTTTGTTTAATTCTGTGCCCTTACATATTTTTTGTTTTTCTTAATTCATAATGTGGAACAAGGCCTTCTTTTTTTCTCTGTTCCAAATTTTGAGGTAAGAGGTAGGGCAATTCACATATTATGATTGTTTTAGAGACGAACTTAAATTCACAGGGCTTTAATAAACATCAGCCCTGAATAAACTGAATATGTAAAACACCAGCACTGATTACTGTATTCCAAAAGGAAAGTCCTCATTTTCTATGTTAATACATTTTCTACTGCAATTATTTCATATGGTACTCAGAATCATGAGAGAAGTTGCATTTATTTTCTCTACTCTTCCTATATGTTATCTTGGGAGCCCAAGTGAATTTTATGTTCAAAAGAGCAATTTGTGCTACTTATTAATACATGTTTTTTAACAATCTTTAGGGATAATAAGTTGACATAGCTGAGAGTAGCTGAGGGACTGATGGCATACGCAATCTGTTAAAACATTTCTTTGAAGAGAAAGCTTGTGCTTGACCATGGTTGCTCAGTGGAGAGTGCTCCTATGCATACCACAAGCTTGGCCTTCAGTTTGGAATAGCTCTTTTCATTGTTTGAGTTTGGTTGCACTGAGAAGGCAAGCTTGTTACTTTACTGTAAAAAATAAAGTGCTTGTCTAAGCTTGTTGCATGTTGGCAGTTGAGAGGCTGCTCTTTTGCTGGCTGGAACGTGGACAACTTTCTAACCTCTCCAAGGCAATGTAGCTGTGACAAGGTGTCAGTTACCTTCAAAAAGTAAATAAATCACAGCCTTTGAGTTTCAGCATAATAATAAAGATCCAATGTCCTCACATGAGTTTCTCATTCCACAATTTTGAATCATATTTTTTTGTGACAAATGCTCTACCTTCAAAGCAAAGCGTTTTAAAAATACAGTTTAGAGAGCCAGGTTCCCTGAGAGGAAGATTATTAACTCACAAGGAAAGAACAGTGAATTACCTTTAATAAAATAAGCTAAAAAACAAAAACATTAAAGATATGTTTGAAATTTAACCTTCCTTGCCTATGTTCTTTACCAAATCAGGGAATACTAGTGTAGCTGTAGTGTGAACATCCTTGTATTTAAGAGAGTGAATTTAAATGTTTCAAATACTTTGTAAGACAATTAAACGTTTGCTATATATAAGTTCACCTTAGACTTATAAATTTCCATGAATTATTCTAAATTCATTCTATAGAACACTACCTGACAAGTTGGAAAATATGGACATAAGAGTCTTTATGGTTTAACTGTGTTAACTGGCTGATATTTAACAGCAATCTACGTTTCCCAAGTTTCACTCCAAACCCATAAGTTTGTACTGTTTCAGAAAATCAACAAAAATACCAATCACTAGATGAATAGAGATATTTGATTGAAAACAAACCGTTCTACAAATATATTAAGCTTGAATTTGCTAATCTTTATCAAGTAATTCCCAGTGCTCAAATGTGTTTTGTAGAGTGACATACTTTGCTGAGCAAACATTGGGTGTTTGAGTTTTAGTTTCAGGTGTTCTTTTAACCTTCAAAACTAGTGGCCGAGTTAATCTTGGGTAACAAGTTTCTTAAAGAAATGAAGAAGAGGCCAGGCACGGTGGCTCATGCCTATAATCACAGCACTCTGGGAGGCCAAGGCGGGCAGATTGCTTGAATCCAGGAGTTCAATACCAGCCTGGGCAACATAGTGAAACTTTGTCTCTACTAAAAATACAAAAAAATTTAGCTGGGCATGGTGGCATATGCCTGTAATCCCAGCTACTCGAGAGACTGAGGTGGGAGAACCACCTGAGCTGGTGAGGTCGAGGCTGCAGTGGGCCGAGATGATGCCACTGCACTCCAGCCTGGGCAACCAGAGTGAGACCCTGTCTCAAAAAAAAAAAAAAAAAAAGTGAATAAGAATATACAAAACAATAATAATAACCAAAACAGTACATTAGATGAAAGTTCAAAGTCTTTTGTGGCTGATTGAAAAATGTAATAGGACTGCTAATGCCTTTTATGGAAAGAAGCAATGTAAACTAGTAATTTAATGCTTTACTCCATTTCTACATAGCATCTTTTAAAATTTATTTTTAGTATATCTTGTCTTAATGGTTTATGCTGGGGTTAATATTCTGGAGATAATATTACATCAGAATTCTATATCACACATTTTGTTTTTCACTGTTTAAGAAAGATAAGTAAATAATACTTCAGAACAGTGATCTCTGAACTTTTTGATTGCATATACCTAAGAGTACTTTTTAGCATATTCTACTAATATGTGCATATTTACTTATTTTATTATATGCAGGTTTTATGCAACGTATATAAACATATAAAACAGGAATTTAAAAACATGTGATTTTATGTCTTAAAAATCTATTCTAATAATTTTATGGCCAGCAGATGACTTTTTTCTTTCCTCCTATTTTGTAACATTTTATTTTGACATATGATACACACTCATAAACTTGAAAAAAATAGTACATAGAACCCCATAAGCCATAGCCCAGCACCCCCAATGGTGATATCTTATATCCGTAGAACAATATCAAAACCAGGAAATTGCCATTAGTACAATATTATTAATCAGACTACATAGCTTATTCAGTTCTTATCAGTTTTTACCTGCACTCTCATGTTTTTCTGTGTGTGCAATGCAGTTTGATCCCTATTACAGATTCATATAATCACTACTACAATCGAGGTAGAGCATTATATATTTGATCACCACAAGGAAACTCTCTTGTGTACTCCTTTATAGTTGGATACTCCCATCTTCTTTTCTGTGTCCTCTGGCAACCACTAGTCTGCGTCCATCTCCACAGTTTTGTCATTCTAAAAATGTCACAGCTGGGCACGATGGCTTGCATCTGTAGTCCTAGCTACTCAGGAAGCTGAGGTGGGAGGATCCCTTGAGCCTAGGAGTTTGAGGCTGCAGTGAGTCGTGATTGTGCTGCTGCACTCCAACCTGGATGACAAAGCGAGACCCCATCTCTAAGTAAATACATAAAATGTCACATAAATACAATCATGCAATAAGTATTAACCTTCCAAGACTGGCTGTTATCACTAAGCATGTTGTCTTTAGATCTAGCCAAGCTGTATGTATCAATAGTTGTACTTTTTTTTTAGAAGGAATCTTGCTCTTGTCGCCCAGGCTGGAGTGCAGTGGCATGATCTCAGCTCACTGCAACCTCCGCCTCCCAGGTTCAAGTGATTCTCCTGCCCCAGCCTCCTGAGTAGCTGGGATTACAGGTGCGCTCCACCACGCTCAGCTAATTTTTGTATGTATGTATGTATTTATTTATTTATTTATTTGAGACGGAGTCTCGCTCTGTCACCCAGGCTAGAGTGCAATGGCGCAGTCTTGGCTCACTGCATCCTCTGCCTCCTGGGTTCAAGTGATTCTCCTGCCTCAGCCTCCTGAGTAGCTGGAATTACAGGCACACACCACCGTGTTGGCCAGGCTGGTCTCGAACTCCTGACCTCAGGTGATGCACCTGCCTTGGCCTCCTAAAGTGCTGGGATTATAGGTGTGAGCCACTGCGCCCAGCCAGTTGTACCTTTTTTATTCCTGAGTAGTTACACTGCTCTGTAGATGTACCACAGTTTAACCATTTACCTGTCTAAGGACATTTAGGTCGTTTCCAGTTTTGGGCTATTATGAATAAAGCTGCTGTGACCATCCATGTACAAACTTTTATGTGAACATAAGTGTTCATTTCTTTAGAATAAAGAGTAAAATTGTTGAATCATATGATATATTAGTTTCCTGTTGCTGCTATAACAAATTACCACAGGTTGGAAGCTCAAACAACACAAATGTATCAAAGTTGTATAGCTTAACAATCCAATATAAGTCTCATCAGGCTAAAATCAAGGTGTTGGCAAGGTTGCATTCCTTTCTGGAGGCTTTAGGGAAGAATCTATTCTTTCCTTTTCTAGTTTCTCCTGTTATTCTTGGCTCATAGTCTCTTCCTTCATCTTCAAAGGAGCAATGTTGCATCTCTCTGTGCCTTTCCTTCGAAGTCACATCTTCGTCTGCTAACTTTCTTCTGCCTCCCTCTTCCACTTTTAATTCTTGTGTAATGTTACATAATGTAATTCTGTTTTAAGGTCAACTGATCAATGACCTGAATTTCATCTACAACCTTAATTTTTCTTTGCTATGTAAAGTAACATATTTTCAGGTTCCAGGGGTTAGAATATGAACATCTAGGGGTTGGTAATGTTGTTCTGCCTACTGCATATGATAAGTTCATGTTTAGTTCTATTTTAGAAACTACCAAACTATCTTCCAGAGTGGCATATGACTTTATATTCCCACCAGTAATGTATGAGAAATCCAGTTTCTCTACATCCCTGCCAGCATTTCATATTCTAGTAGGTATGTAGTGATACCTCACTGTGATTTTAATTTGCATTTCTCTAATGGTTAATGATGTTGAACTTTTTTTATGTGCGTCTTTGCCATACATATTTCTTCTTCGGTGAAATGTCCGCTCATGACTTTTGCACATTTTCCTTTGGATATTTGGTTTATACAAGTCCTCTGGATATATGGTTTGCAAATATTTTCTCTCATTCTGTAGCTTGTTTTTAATTCTCTTAACAGGGACTTTTGCTTATGGGAAACCTTATAAAATTTCAGTTCTTGCCTTATATAAGTGATGCCACATGCTACAATCATGAATATATCATGGGGTTTTAAAGAAAACATTCATGTGAGACAGTAGTCTTTACTTAAAGCTGTGTTTGAAGTAAGATTTTGTGCTGATTTGGATGTAGTTAGAGTTGGACCCAGTGATGTGCTTGAACTGGCTCTTCCCAGTTTGTAAGAGGCACGTTTTGAAGTCCAAGAACGTTGCAAGTTAGTTTTTAAACAGTCAGTAGCCATGTTGGGAGTATGTATACAATAGAAATTGGCAATCACTATAAATCAGTGCTCCCCTCCTCACTGGAGAGTGGGTATTTAAATATTTACCAACTCTCTACCAGTGAGACAGGCAAAGAATTTGTCAAGAAATTGAGTATTTTTTTCCTTTAAGTCAGTGCCCATTGAGATATATCATAAATAAATACGTCAGGGCATTCTCTTCACTAGCTTATAATATTTGCTTTGTATTTTTTGCTATTTTATTTTTATTTGTGTTTCCTCAATTTTGTCTTGTTCTAATTATAATTTTTCAGAATGTCAGGGAGTACAGTGGTATATAAGTAGTATAGTTTAATGGTGTAGATTAGACCATACATTTCAGAATCAGATAGACTTAGCTTACATCCCACCTCAATTTAGTAGCTGTATGAACCTGGCAATATTGTCTTATATGTAAAATTATGAGTTATTATACATAATACAGTCAGCCCCCCAAATTTACAGGTTTCAAATCCATAGATTCAACCAATCAAGGGTCAAAAAAATTTTAAGAAAAAAAACAGTAAAAAATAATGCAACAATCAAAAATTTAAATGTTAACACAAATGTTGAAAATACAGTATAGTAACTATTTACATGGCATTTACATTGTGTTAGCTATTATAAGCAATCTAGAGATGATTTTAAGTATAAGGAGGATATGCAGAGGTTATATGCAAATAACTACACCGTTTTATATAAAAAGGACTTGAACATCTGTGGATTTTGGTATCCTGGTGGGGGTTGGGGAGGGCATTGGAACCAGTCCTCTGCAGATACCAAGACAACTGTATATACTTTGTAAAGCTTGTATAAGATGATACTCATAAAGCATTTAACAGATAATGTCTCAATAAGTGTTAACTGTTATATCATTACAACTATCACCATTATAATCTCAACAGGGCAAGCCTTTCATAATCACAACTGATTAAAATACCTTTTTAGTATTCAGGCATCCCCTGCTTAACACTTAATATCCTAGGAAATCAGATGCCCTACTTGAAAATGCTAACCGGGAACCCATTCCCCCAAATCCCCAACCAATTTCCTAAAAGCTAACTAAATGCAGTGAAATATCTTTAAAGTAATAAATTATAATTTTGGGATGTAAAATGCTTAAACAGTGGTTTCCTGATGACCTAAGAAATCTAGCTGTTAAGGAACCATTGCTAGGTTGATACACTCAGAGGACTTTCGAAATGTCTACACACTATCGGGTCTTTCTACCAGTTGTGTTTGGAATGTAACATGAGACTTCCCTCTGTGCATTCTTTTGTTTAAAATGTTATGTTAAATTTGAGGAATGTAAGTATAAATTGTTCCCACATAAACATCAGCAGGAAAATGTTGAATTTAGAGACATATATTGCCTGAGTTATGGGTGTTAAAACCAAGAGGAATTCTGTCAGAAAATGTTAACCATGGAGACTCTGTAAGTGTGCCCGACTTTTATGTCCTGGTTTATTTACTGGATAAAGTGGATATAACTAACAAGAAAACACCTGATTAGTGCTGCAGACTCTAAGTTCTTATTTAATTCTCATACAACTTTGGAAGTTAAAAGACCTTAAATTAATTTTGCAAAGCTGTACAACTCCTTCATTTCTGAGTTGAAATTCAATTCTACTACAGTAGCTAATAGCTGTCCAGGAACAGCTATTAGAAAACTGGAAAAGCATCAAGGAAAGCCTACTGAAGTGTGTTTTCCTTCCGATCAGTGTCTTCTTTTCTAGTGAATGTCCTGTCTATCCCCTCTTCCCCTATAGGAAGTTTTCTTCTCTTTCTCCAGATGCTATTATATGAGATACAATTTACAAATTCTTTTTTTCTCATCTGACAGTTACCTTTCACTGTTTCTCACCCATCCTTTTTAAAATATTTCTGATGTCAGGATTTGCTGCAAAAGAATGAATGAAAAGTATCAAGAAGTTTGCTAGAGCTTTCTGCTCTTGCTTCTCTCATGGAATCAAGTGGAAAATTGAGCTTTCTTATTTTATTTCATTCAGTGAGTAACTGTACTCACAAGAATGTCTACTTCAGTAAAGTAGTTGAACCAAGCATATCCTGACAGCCTCATGGAAGCAATGAATCTTTTAATTTATGTTAGAGAGGAAAACGAATTAATGAGGAAGAAAATCATAAGTAGAGAGTTAGGCATTCTAGAGAATTATAATTAAAATTAGCTACTAGGTCACTTCTGCATCAGTTGTTCTACGTAAAAGTGATAGGGTATCTCCTCAAATGTTACGTCACATTCTGGCCATCCTTTTTCATAGGTTGCACTCAAATTACTTTCAGGTTAGTTGTGTTTCCTTTTTTTTTTTTTTTTTTTTATGAGACAGGGTCTAGCTCTGTCATCTGGGGTGGAGTGTAGTGGTGCAATCACACGGCTCATTGCCACCTCTGCCACCTGGATGCAAGCCATCCTCCCACTTCAGCCTTCTGGGTAGCTAGGACTACAGGCACACGCCACCACACCCAGCTAATTTTTGGTTTAGTTTGTTTTGTTTTGGTAGAAATGGGTTTTGCCATGTTACCCAGGCTGATCTTGAACTCCTGGGTTCAAGTGATCCTGGCCTCCCAAAGTGCTGAAATTACAGGTGTGAGCCACCAGGCCTAGCCCAGTTGTGTTTCTGTACATCAGAAGTGAACAATCTGAAAATGAAATTAAGAAAACAGTTACATTTACACTATCATCCAGAAGAATATAATACATAGCAGTAAATTTACCCAAGGTGAGATACTTGTATACTGAAAACTACAAAACATTTCAGAAAGAAATTAAGAAAATCTAAATAAATGGAAAGACATCCTGTGTTCATGGATTGAAAGACTTAATATTGTTGAGATGTAGGCACTAACCAAAGTGATCTATGGGTTCAGTGCAGTTCCTATCCAAATTTCAGTGCCATTTTTTGCAGAAATGAGAAGGCCAATTCTCAAACCCATATGGAATGCAAGGGGCCCCAATAGCCAAAACAATATTGAAAAAGAACAAAGCTGAAGGACTTTCACTTCGCAATTTCAAAACTTACTACAAAGTTACCATATTCAAAATAGTGTGATACTGGCATAAGGATAGACTATATGTAGACCAATGGAATTAGAATTAAGAGTCTGGAACTAAATCCATGAATACATGGATTTATGAATTGATCGAATATCCACAAGGATACTAAGACCATTCATTGGGGAAATAATATATTCTTCAATTAATGCTGCTGGGACAACTAGATTTTCACATACAAAAATTGAAGTTGGACCCCTACCTTATACCATATATAAAAGTTAACTCCAAATGGATCAGTGGCCTAAATATAACAGTTGCCATAAAATTCTTAGAGGAAATCATGGGGTAGGGATCTTGAAGACTTTGGATTTGGCCATGGGTTCTTAGATATGACACCAAAAACACAAAGAAGGAACACATTTAATGGAACCTCTTGGCTTATAAACCATAAACCCAGACCACTATGTCAAAACTATTATAAAAATCAAATTAGACCCATGTAAGCAGACTATATAGCCACTGGTTTGGATAGTAATATGAGACCAAATTTTTATTTGTTGGCAATTAACCTATATACAGTAACTAACCGGTAGTCTGCATCTAAGAAGTTTTGTCAAACTTTCCAAAGCTAACTGTCAATGTTGTTATGGATAGAAGGTACCAAAGTCTTTAGTGTAACATATTTAGACAATAGAGGGTGTTAGGAATAGTCTCCAGATGGATACTAAATTGGTTCTTATCCAACAACATTAAGAAATAGCCATTCTTCTGTAGTTCATTGTGCATGTTATCCTCCTCTATAATATTGTAAAATATATCTTTTGTCTTCCAGCTCTGTTTTCCTGGCATGCAACTCCTAAAATCCTTAGAATTTCCAAAGTAATATCTTTTTCTATGCTCATGAGTTGACTAGTGGCTTCAGGGTGGGGTCACAGGAGAGAACAAGGCATGATTATAGGATTGGGACTTTAAGCCCATCCCACAAACTCCAGGGAGGGGAGAGGGGCTAAAGATTGAGTTGATCACTGATGACCAATGATTTAGTCATCTGTATCCTTTGTAATATCTTTAATAATAACCTGGTAAATTAAGTAAGTGTTTTTGCTGAGTTATGTGAGCCACTCTAGAAATTAATTGAACCCAAGCAGGGGTCATGGGAACCCTGATTTATAGCTCATCAGTCAGAAACATAGGTAAAACAACCTGGGGCTTGTGGTTGTTGCTGTCAGGTGTCAGTCTCCTGGGGCTGAGCTCTCAACCTGTGGGTCCTGACACTGTCTCTAGGTAGACAGTTTCAGAACTGAATTGGAGGACACCTATCAGGTGTATGCTGCAGAAATGAATGATTACTTGGTAGTAGGGAGAAATCCCCCATATATTTAGGGTTATAAAGTCTTTTGTATTGATTGCTGTGGTATGAGAGCAGAGGGAAAAAAATTTTTTTTCAACTCATATCCTCCCACTCCCCATACCTGCTCTTGCCTTTATCAGTGTTGTGTGTGAAAGTCTGTATAAGGATAGAAAAGGAGATTGAGGTGGCCCTATGAACTGTGTAGCCCTGGATTCCATTCCATTGAGTTCAGCCAACGGGATGCATCAATAATTTTTTTTTTTTTTTTTTGAGACAGGTTTCACTGTCACCCAGGCTGGAGTGCAGTGGTGCAATCATAGCTCACTGCAGCCTTAAATTCATGGGCTTACGCGATCTTCCAGCTCAGCTTCCTGAGTAGCTGGAACTACCAGCATGTGCCCCTGCACCTGGCTGTCATCAGGAACTTAGAAGGTGGAAGGAGAAAGAGGTCAGGATATGTATTCCCGTTCCCTCCCTGCCCTAGAACCTCAATTCTAGTATTGGCTGTATCCCTTTATAACTGTATCTCTTGTCCTTTGAGCCTCCACGCCACTTCTTCAACAGCTTCAGCTTTGGGTTTTGATAATACCGTCTCCTCCCGCTTACTGCTTCTGGGTGCTAAGCAGTAATAGCTTCCTGCAGTCCCTAGACTTTGGTTCCTTCAGCACCCTTTAACCTTTCCAGCACTTTGGGAAATATTCCCTAAGTTGATTTGTCTTCAAAGTCTCTAACAGGACCCTGACTAATTTTCTATTTTATTTTTACAAGTAAAAATTGTATATATTTATGGTGTATATGATGTTTTGATATATATACACATTTAGAATGGCTAAATCAAGCTACTTAATATATGTTTTACCTTACATACTTATTTTGGAAGATGAGAACATTTAAAATCTACTCTCTTAGCAATTTTCAAATACATGATATATTGTTAACTGTAGTCATCATGACATACAATAGGTTTCTTGAACTTATTGCTCCTGTCTAACTGAAATTTTGTGCCCTTTGACCAACACTACCTAATCTCTCTGTTAACCACCATTTACTCTCTCTGAGTTCAACTTTTTTACACTCCACACATAAGTGAGATCATGGGATATTTGAATTTCTGTGCCTGGTTTATTTCACTTTATGTGATGTCCTCCAGGATCATCCATGTTGTCAAAACATAACAGATTTTCCTTTTTTTTTTAGGCTGAATAGTATTCTATTTTGTTGCACATTTTCTTTATCCGTTCATTTGTTGATGGACACTTAGGTTGATTTCATATCTTGGCTATTGGGAATAGTGCTACAATAAACATGGGAGTACAGATAGCTCTTTGATATACTGATTTCTTTTCTTTTCTTTTAGATATATACCCAGCAGTGGGTTTGCTAGATTATATAATAGTTATAATTTTTATTTTTTGAGGACCCTCTGTACTGTTTTCTGTAATTGCTTATAGAAGTTGACTAGTTGACATTCCCATGTAGAAAAAGGGATCCCTTTTTTCTACATCCTTGCCAACCCTAATTTTTTGATCTTCCAACTTAATTTTTTTTTTCCTATTGGTTAATACAACTTTGGCCTGTCAAATCATATAAGACATTCTGTGAATAATATCACTGTAGTAGAAGCCAGAATGTTTTATATAGGAAATGTAGAACAGAAATTAAATCTGGGGAGTCAGATAAATAGAGGTAGATTAAGAGGACCGGCCGGGCACGGTGGCTCAAGCCTGTAATCCCAGCACTTTGGGAGGCCGAGGTGGGCGGATCTTGAGGTCAGGAGTTTGAGACCAGCCTGGCCAATATGGTGAAACCCTGTCTCTACTAAAAATACAAAAATAGCCGGGTGTGGTTGTGGGCGCCTGTAATCCCAGCTACTCGGGAGGCTGAGGCAGGAGAATTGCTTGAACCCGGGAGGCAGAGGTTGCATTGAGCCGGAGATTGTGCCATTGCACTCCAGCCTGAGTGACAGAGTAAGACTCTGACTCAAAAAAAAAAAAAGAGGACCTTTCATATTAGTGTTGTTGCATTTTTCTCAAAGTGTCTCCAAAAAGTTTGAAATGTTGTATACGTTATTTATAATTGTACTCAGAAGATAATGTATTTTACCAACAACTGAGCTTAATTTTTATAGTTTATTATTATCTTCATTTCCTAGTCTCCGAAGACCATCTTCTCATAAAAGTGCTTATATATGTAAAAGTTTGTTTGCATTTTCAACCTGTTCACCAATCCCTTGATACTCATCTGGAAACCTAGGGTGAGAATACCTGTGTTAACTGTTTTTAAGAATTTCCATGACATGTTTGGTCAGGGGAGAAGAATGTTCTGTGACAAGTGCCAGTTTTATTGGTGAGGTAGAAAAGGCCTTAGAAAGTGCTGGTAAGACAGGAAAAGAACTGTAGGAAGAAATCAGTGTCGGAGAGCATAGAGATCCTCAATCCTTGGATATATACCACCCAGTGAAGCAGATCAGAAATACCTATATTTTATAGTGCTGTCACAACACACAAGCTGGAAAGCACCCTATTATATGTGAATTGGCCACAGCTAAGAGTAAATGATTGAAATCTTTTAAAACTTTTAGTTACATTGTTTACAATTTGGAGTAAATGTCTAGATATCTTTAGTCATTTAAATTTTTTCACCTAAACTCATAATTTTGCTTCTAGAGTCCTAACGAGTAGTGAAATGGAGATTAATCTTGAAAATCCCATTACCTTACATCACTAGAAGCACTTTGTCCACCTGCTCCCTGGACCTAGAAGAGTAAACCTGTGGTTGTCCGGTTCTAGGTGGTAGCTTTAAGATACTGCAGGCAAAGACATATATTTGTGACCAGCAGATTACAAACAAGCAAGAAAGTGTAATCCCATTCTGCTATATTTTTAATGGACAGGATTGGATATATCTTTCTAATCATAGAAAACGTCTGGAAGAAAATGGTTTCTACAGAGGGAAATTAATGTATTGAAGGTGGGAACCAGATTTGGGTTTTTACATACACATTTCTTTTCTTTTTTTTTTTTTTTTTAAACTAAAAAGTAAACTTTAATGTCGAAAGTGCAAACTTGGGGAAGACAGAAAAGATCACACACAAGGCTGTCACTTCACACTTGGAAGGTGGCACAGCGGCCGGGCAGAGGCACTCCTCGCTTCCCAGACAGGGCGGCCGGGCAGAGACGCTCCTCGCTCCCCAGACAGGGCGGAGGCCGGGCAGAGGCGCTCCTCGCTCCCCAGACAGGGCGGAGGCCGGGCAGAGGCGCTCCTCACTCCCCAGACAGTTGGGCGGTGGCCGGGCAGAGGCGCTCCTCACTGTTTGTTGTTACTGTTGTTTTACCATGAGTTTGTATTACTCAATAAAATAACAAAAATAGGTGAGATCAGGAAGGACACCTTTTCTTGCTATATAGATTATTTTTGCCTCATCCTTGGTTCCTTAGTTTCCATTTCCTTACAGTATTTTCTAGTTACTTGTTTTTAACAATCTGTGGGGTCTGTCCATAGTTTTTCCTTTTTCTTGTCCTGATTAATAGCCTCCCAATTTATTTTCTCATCACCTGCATACAACTCAGACCCTCCTATCGAATGTGAAACCTTCTACCTATTCACCCCTCTACACAGATCACGCATCATTTTCTTGTCTTAACTGTTTCAGTTGTTCCGTGATTTTTGTTCTATGCCTTTGAGGATTTATTGTTTACAAAGAACTAAAGCATTTTTAGTTTATTTGTTTAAGCTACCCTCAAAAGATAATAATAGGCAAAAGAAACACCATAAGAACATACCAAAATTCCACTGAAAGCTAACTAGGGAATGTTGGCTTCCAGTCTTAGCTAGAAAATGATCAAAATTCGATACTGGTTGATTTTTTAAAATATGAGTTGTCAGTCATATTCAAAAAGAGCCACAGCTTGCAGTTTTAGTCCCAAACTAAAGTAGGTATAGATAGCTAGTTCCAAGAGATCATCTGCATTCAGGCAAAATTACTTTGACCTGGAGAGCCGTTTGCATGGAACTACAGCATGGTTAGAGGTGGCCCTCTGGATCTGACTGCTTGCTTCAAATCATACTCCACTTTCACTGTGCTTAACCTCAGTCAAGTTACTTGCTTCTTTTAACTTTAATGTTATCTTGCATAAAAATCAGGATATTTAAAATACCTCACTAGTTTGTTACATGATTAAATGAAACAATGCATATAAAATAACACAGAGCCTGTTATATGGTTACTTTTAGCCATTAACAGCATAATCATAAAATATCACGTTATAAAGTTGAAAGAGATTCTTTCCTTACCTCCACAAAAGAGTTTTTACTTGGACCTTCCAGTATTTGAAGCTATGTCACCAGCATCAGTCTTTTTGACTTCATATATCTTCCAAATAGGTAGTTTTATTTTCAAAAAGCTGAATGCTATAGTAGCGGTGTTTATCAAATATGTTACCAATATTCGAAGTTTTGATACCATTTCTTATATGCAGATTGATCCTCGTGTACAAGCTAAAGCTAAACCATGATAACAATATTTAATGGGTATATATCCTGTATAGAATAAAATATTTCCTGAATTTCATTTTCCTTTTCCAGAATTTTATACATACATGCTTATGGAAACACACACAAGCACACCTCTCTGTGCCCTAACAACAACAAAAATCTTATAAGTTTAGACTTCTTTTGATTAAAATCATGTGGTTAGTCCCAAAACTACAAATATATTTTTAATTTAAGTAAAAGAGGACACTCCAACAAAACTAATATTCCCTGCACCTCTGAGCATAGCACACATCCTTTCTGAGTTCAGGTGGGTACAATTAGCTGCTACTAAAAATGAACCATTGGTGAAGTCAGTGAATATTAAGTGTGGGACTTACAAGGCTAGGAATGACAAATAATGGGAAAAAACATTTTGTACTCTAATTTCAAAAAGAACTATTTAGGAGACAGTTGTAGCTGGGGTGGCTTTCTCTTGTGGAGGCATTTGCTCCATTGTTGAGGGTTGGTACTGTCTAAAGTTAAACCATTTCAGTGATGCCTAGCATGGAACACTTGACAGCCAACCTTCCAGGTAGGAAATGAGGCTTCCTTGCCAGCAAGTCCATATAATACTACTACAATTTTTATGGCTAGACTATTTTTGCAGAAGTACTTACTGCTTAATTGACATTAAACTTAAGTCTATCTCTTTCTCTTAAAAATAATCTTAATAACAAATAGAAATCTTTAGTATCCCAGTCTAACTCAGTTTAGTCATATTTAGTTTGGGATAAGAAAGTAATGTATCAGTTATTTTGGCAAATTATTTATAGAAGCTACATGGAGTAAGCTGTATCTATTTAGATTTTATATAATTTGGTAATTAGCATACAATAGCTTACATGTAATAAATTCTTTAAATAGTAGAAATTATGAGTAATTCCACTGGGCTTACTGTTGTCTTAGATTACATAGATAGAAGTATTCTTGGGCATTTTGATGCTAGACCAATGATTTATAATATCAAATACATTTATTTTTAATACCAACAAAGGTCACTGGGATTCAAAGAAGTAAGATTAAGCAGTCAAGGAAACATGTGGGACAATAGTAACACAAATACTCCTTTTAATGTCCTCAGTTGCTTTACTGTTAGTAGAAAGTTTAGTAAATAAAACAGATGACAGATCTCATAATTATATCAGAGTAAACCTAGCAATAGGGCATTAACATTGATCTTATTAAAATACAGTTGACCCTTTGAACACCACAGGTTTGAATTGCACAGGTTCACTTATATGTGGAATTTTTTCAATAAATATATTGGAAAAATTTTTGGAGATTTTTGATAATGAGGAAAAACCATGTGGCCTAGAAATATCAAAAAAATAAGAAAAAGATGTCATTAATGTATAAAATATGTATATACTAGTCTATTTTATCATTTACTAACATGAAATATACACAAATCTATTATAAAAAGTTAAAATTATCAAAACCTACACACACAAACACTACTCAGCCTTAAGACGATAAGGATGAAGACATGAAGACCTTTATGATCTACTTCCACTTAATGAATAGTAAATATATTTTGTCTTCTTTATGATTTTATTAACCTTTTTTTCTCTAGCTTATTTTATTATAAGAATACAGTATATAATACATATAAAATACAAAATATGTGTCAGGCTATGTTATTGGTAAGGCTTCCAGTCAATAATAGGCTATTAATAGTTAAAGTTTTTGGAGAGTCTCAGGTTAAAGGAGAATTTTTGATGTGTATAGGGTTTGGCATCTCTAGCCCCCATGCTTTTTGTGCATCAACTGTAATTCATTTTGCCTGCATGATAACTGCTTATTTTTTAAGATATATTTTGAAGACTCAAAATAATATCATGTTGATATAGAAACATTCCATTTCCATTTGTAATTAAAATTGAAAAAATTTTAATTCTTCCATTTACCTTGACTATCACAAATACATGTAATGATTTTATGCATTAAATCCAGTCTAGAGCTGAACCAATTAAGACAAAATTGATGTAACAGATTTGCCCACTTTTCCATTAAGTATTTTTATCCCTAATCAGGCCCTCAAGTTACCTGCTAATGCTAATTGTATGACTGGGGTAATATGGATCAATAATTGTATTTTTTAAAGGCTAGAAATTATTGGATAAATTGTGGAAATTTTAATTATTTCTAGACTTTATTTGTAGAATAAAGTTTAATAAGAAAGTTTGAGCTAAAGGAGATCCTAGATGTCATGGTCCAGTCCCTCTCCTTTTACAGATAAGAAAACTGGAGCTCCAGAAATTAATATCTTTGCCATTATCATCAGTATATGAGAACAGACCTGCAAAAGTGAACTCATTTATTTCAGTAGCCCATCCTTTTTTCCCCGTTGTACCACAATGCCTCAACTTTTAATTTCCTACCAGTTCACTCTTCTTCCCAAAGTGCTCCTTCTGTTAATTGCTATTTTTCCTACCTTCCCTCCACACCAACTAAAGAAAAATTCCTAGTGCCTATTTCCTCTTAGCCTCTAGGGATATTTATTGCCTGAATGAATCTCTTCAGTAGCATTTTCAAAAGTGTAACAAGATGAGAAGGACATTCTAATGTCAGAGGAACTCTTTAGGGCTTTACTAATACGAAAGGTATTCTGTCTATGAATCTGCCCTAGTTACAGTCTTTCTTCTTCTCTCTTGTTTTTTACTCCACTCGTGAACTACATGGGTTCTCTAAAAACTTAGGTGATTTTTGGTTTTGTTTTAACTATATGATCTCCTAGTGGGACAAGTATAAAAGGACAGGGTATACATATGTTTAAAGTCTTGTCCTTTTATGCCTGCCTTACCTACTGAACCTAAAATTGGTAATTAAGTATTATAGACATTTAGGTCCCAGAATTTTATATCTCAAGACAAAAAAAGAATATAGGCAGCACAATGTCATGAGATTTGACCTATGACAGGTTTTTCTTGAATGTTTCTAGGAGGTATTCCACTGGCTTTTTTTCAATATCAGACATCACCATATTATGCTTTTTAAAACGTAGGTAGATAAAAGTGAATGTGGAACATAAATTTGCACAGTCTTCCTGGAAGGTGGTTAATATATAATACAAAAACTTCAAGGACTCACCTTTTGTCCTATAAATTCTATTTTTAAAACTTTGTCTTAGATAATAAGACAAATAATCCAAGATTGAATCTGCCTTAGAGAGTTGCTTTAAGGATTATTGCATATACACTATATCTACATAACAGAATGAGAAACTATTAAAATGGTGATACATATATATCTGTATGTATTAACATTAAAAGTTCATGCATTTATTAACTGGAAAAGTAGATTACAAAACAGTCATAAATAACACATTTACGTAAAACTATGTATGTTACAATGATCTGGAAAATGGTTCCCCAAAATGCTAACAGAGCCATCACGTTTATTATTTTTACTTTTTTTTTTTTTTTAAAGAAACAAAGCCTCACTCTGTCACCCAGGCCAGAGCACAGTGGTGCAGTATAGTTCAATGTAGCTTCAGACTACTAGGCTTTTGCCTCAGCCTCCTGAGTAGCCGGGACTGTAGGTGCACACCATTTTGCCTTGCCAGTTTTTTCAAATGTTTTTTGTAGAGGTGGGGAAGTGGAGGGGCTCACTTTGTTGCCCAGACCGGTCTCATGTCTCCTGGCTTCAAGTGATCCTTCCACCTTGGCTTCCCAAAATGCTGGGATACAGGTATGAACCACCATGTCCAGACAATTTTTACTTTTTAATTAATGTTAATCAACATTATAGCAATATTGTATATAATAAATATGAACCACTTTTATAGTCAGAGAAAGCAATGAAATTATTTTTATTTTAAAAACAAACCAAATGTACATAGCCTTGGTATTTACTGGCAATATGACTTTTAACTTGTTACACACTTCCTCATTTGTAAAGGGGTGTAAATGTCAGTCATATTCCCATCCCATCTTCCTCCCCATTTATGAATCCTGAGCCCCTGTTGGCTCCATTATCAGCTGGAGTAAATGCCTTTTGACAGGTGTGAGGGTCAGATTTCTCATCAGCAACTTCCTTAGCAAAAGCAGTGTTGTTAAATAGAAAAGGTGGAGGGAAACCAAGATGTTGACAGAGCCTAGAAGAGAAGTTAGCATGATGATCTAAAGGAGTATTTGCAAAGTCCAGAATTATGTGGCTATTTTAAGACTGTCTTTAGTTTTATTGTCATTAACTTAACGAGTTTCAGGAAAGAGGGAATGTCTCTGTTGATTCATTTTGATTCAACAGTTTTATTTTTAGGTATATACAGAGGAGAATTCTCTTGGTTAAAAATAAAAAAGGAAAACTTACACAGCTGAAGTGAATGGTACTCTGAAGTATCTGTGGGGAGACTGTAGTTAGTGACTTGTGTCATACCCCTTCCACCCATACCAGATCCTTTCCCTTGAGACATGGGTGCTTTTCCCTGGCTACTCTTAGAAGCAATCACATTTTTATATAATGAACTCTGAGGGGTTTAAAAATGAGTGAGACACGGTATCCTGGAGTGCAGCATATGACTGCTCAGCATTTACAGGTTTGTTTTTTTTTTTTCCCTCTCTTTACTTTTCCATTTAGTAAACACTAGGCCATAAACCCATTTTAATTTATTCACTGAGAAGGAAATGACATAATATTCACCACTGTGGCTGCATAGGTCATCAATTCCCTGAGACTCAGGATTACATCTGAGCTGATATCAGACTGCCTCTTCCCAGGATAGTAAAATTTGAAGTCTTTGTGTCAGGGGCCTGCAGTGTAAGTATTCGAGAAAGTTTGTTCAAAGTATTTCCTTTCCAAAAAGCAGGAATTAGAGAAGCAGGAATACAGGAGCAGGATGGCGTATTAGGAATTTTAACTTAAGATTCCTTTACAATTTCTTCTCCTAAGAAATTTTAGCTCTCTTTAACAATGTGGTTGTCAAGTACGCTAGTGAATCTTACAAAAATTATGCAACTGGAGAAATGAAGAAATTATTTGCTATTTGTACTGGCTTATGTGCAGGCAAAATAAAAGTAGGCAATGGATGGAAGAAAATAGAGACTTTTGCTTTATTAAGGTGAAGTAAATTTCACCTCCTTTTATCGTTTGAAGTATTGAGAGGTTTTTGTTAGACTGTTTTGTTTGGAAAAGTTATACAGATTTTGCCTTTAAGAACAAAATTTTAAATCTCTCTAAGAGGTTTCGTATTGAGTGGCAATTATTTTGTTTACTTGTCTGTCCTCTCTGTTGACTATAAACTCCTTTGTGGTAGAGATGGTGTTGCTTATGTTTGATAAGTCCAGTCCCAGACTCATAAATGTTTATTTGGTTGGTTAATTAGCAAATTAATTAATTTTGCCTGTTAATGCAGATAATTTTGCTTAAAAATAGTTTTACATAAACACATATACATACATACATACAGTGGGTCTACCTTCTATTTTCTGCTGCTTTCAACTTAAGCTTGGGAATATTTTTGCTATAGCTATTTACAAAGTTTTTGCATTAAAGGATTAAATCACTCTAAGTTGAATGGGAATTGGAAGGAGCAATAACATTGGGGCTATTTTTAAAATGTCTGTATGCTGGAGAATAGGAAATGGTTAACTGGCCAGACCTATACCCTAGCATATCTAAATCTATTACAAAAGTGAATTAACCACTGTATTAAGGTTCTCTAGAGAGACAGATCCAATAGGAGCTATTTATTATCTAGATCTATATATGAGTTTATTAGGGAGCACTGGCTCATGTGATAACATTGTGAAGTCCCATGATAGGCTCTCTGCAAGCTGGGGGAAGACAGAAGCTGATAAGGGGCCCAGTCGAAGTCATAAAGCCTTAAAACCAGGGAATCTGACAGTGCAGCTATCAGTCTGTGGCTGAAAGCCTGAGAGCCTCCGGGAGGCTGCTAGTAGAATTCCACAGTCCAAAGGCTGGATAACCTGGAGTATGATGTTCAGGAGTAGTAGGAGAGGAAGCAAGTGTCTGACACAGGTAGAAAGAGAAAGCCAGAAGACTCAGCAAACTGCTTATCCCCCTTCTCCTGCCTGTTTTGTTGTAGCTGCTGGCGGCCATTGGATGGCACCTGCATTGAAGGATATTGCTCTCAGTCCACCAACTCAAATGTCAGTCTCCTCTGACAACACCCTCACAGACACACCCAGTAACAATTCTTTACCAGCCATCTAGACATCCCTCGGTTCAGTCACACCTAATATTAACTAACCATCACAACCACCATTCCCCATGTTCTTAGTGTGCTAAGTCAATGCAAAATGTGGAACAATTAATTTACATAATTTCTTTTTATATTTTAATTCCTGTGAATAATATGTGCACTCTTAAGTATTTATAAACATAAACATAGAAAAACAAACACTTGTGATTTTTATATTCTTGAGTTTAAGGAAATATATTTAATCTATTTCAGGCAGTTAAAATATAATTTTACTTGTGCGCGTGTATAAAATATTTCTCAAAGTAGTACCTCTGTAAAAAGAAAACCTTGGCCCTGTTTCTTCAAATGAATATAAGCTCTAATAAATAGACATTTGTTCAATCTCTGAACTATTTAACTCTAATGGGTTGAAAATCCTTTTTTTTTTTTTTTGAGACAGAGTTTCACTTTTGTTGCCCAGGCTGGAGTGCAGTGGTGAGATCTTGGCTCACTGCAACCTCCGCCTTCCTGTTTCAAGCGATTCTCCTGCCTCAGCCTCCTGAGTAGCTGAGACTACAGGCACATGCCTCCATGCCCAGCTAATTTTTTGTATTTTTAGTAGAGGCAGGGTTTCACCATGTTGGCCGGGATGGTCTCGATCTCTTGACCTTGTGATACACCTGCCTCGGCCTCCCAAAGTGCTGGGATTACAGGCGTGAGCCACCGCACCCAGCAGAAAATCTTAAATGATTATACTACAGAGTCTGACAAGAATTTGGGACCCAAAAGCAATATAATTCTATTACATATTCATCTTAACAAGTAACATTTTAAAAGTCTATGTAATTTATAGATTTATTTGCTTTCTCTAACAAGTAATGCTTCTAATAAAAATCTGGGCCTGGCGGGGTGGCTCATGCCTGTTATCCCAGCACTTTGGGAGGCTGAAGTGGACGGATCACAAGATCAGGAGTTCCAGACCAGCCTGGCCAATATGGTGAAACCCTGCCACTACTAAAAATAGAAAAAAGAAATTAGCAGGGCGTGGTGGTGCACACCTGTAATCCCAGCTGCTTGGGAGGCTGAGACAAAGGAATTGCTAGAATCTGGGAGGCGGGGGTTGCAGTGAGCTGAGATTGCACCACTGCACTCCAGCCTGGGCAGCAGAGCAAGACTCCAACTCAAAAAAAAAAAAAAAAAAAAACTGGAGTTAAAATTAAATTTAGCATATAACTTAACAACAACTTAAAATTTTGCTTGTAGCATACCTCTGTTGTCACATATTCTAGTTGCTAGTGGTTTTTAGCAGTGATTTTTGTGTTATTAATGAGCTAAAAACTTCTTCAGCTTATAATGGTTAATCGGTTTTTAAATGAATTTACCAATTTTGTAATTAAACAAAATAAATCATTTTGGAGGCTCAGGTAGTCATAATATTGTGTAAAACTGGCACATGTTTTTATGAGGTTAATTTATGTGGTGTCCTAACTTCATAAATTTGTTACATGAACTACGTAGGCCATTAAAAAAAACCTACATGGTGTCTCACATCAACTATGTAGTATCCTATGTAGTGTGTATCTCCGGGAAATTTCTTTAGTGAATGTCTCCGTAGCACTGCAGCTGCCTGTCCAGTTGGTAGCCACTGGCCACATGTGGCTATTGAGCACCTGAAATGTGGCTTTTCCAGCACCTGAAGTGGGGCTTTTCCAAATTGAGATGCAGGTTTTTTGTTGTTGTTTTGTTTATTTTGAGACAGGGTCTCACTCTGTCACCCAGGCTGGGGTGTGGTGGCACAATCATGGCTCACTGCAGCCTAGACCTCCTGGTCTCAAGCAATCCTCCCACCTCAGCCTCTTGAGTAGCTGGAACTACAGGCATGCGTCACCACACTCGGGAAATTTTTTAATTTTTATTTTTTTGTAGAGATGTGGTCTCATTGTGTTGCCCAAGCTGGTCTCAAACTCGTAGGCTCAAGCAATCTTCCTCCCTCAGCCTCCCAAAGTGCTAGAACTACAGGTGTGAGCCACTGCACCTGGCCTGAGGTGTCTTTTATACACCAGATTTTGAAGACTATTCAAAAATAATGTAAAATATTTTTAAACAATTAACATTGATTTTTAAATGATGATATTCTGGAATATTGGATTGAATATATTACATTTGTTTTACTTTTCAAAAAACCTTTAAAATATAGTTTCTTAAAAAAATGTAAAAATGACCAGGCATAGTGATTCACACTTGTAATCCTAGCACTGTGGGAGACCGAGGTGGGCGGGTCACCTGAAGTCAGGAGTTCGAGACCAGCCTGGCCAACATGGTGAAACCCTGTCTCTACTAAAAATACAAAAAAATTAGACCGGCACACTGGCACGTGCTTGTAATCCCGGCTACTCAGGAGGCTGAGGCAGGAGAATCTCTTGAACCCGGGAGGCGGAGGTTGCAGTGAGCCAAAATTGTGCCACTGCATTCCAGCCTGGGCAACAAGAACAAAAACTCCATCTCAAAAAAAAATATGTAAAATTATATTTGTAGCTCACACTGTATTTCTTTTGAACAGTACTGATCTAAAGTGCTACGTTTTTCATTGTCTGTTTAAATGGATTATGATGTAATTAGACTAGAGATCTCATGGGTTTTAGAACTAAAAGGTTCTGGGGTCAGAAGTGGCCTCTGGCTTTTATTTATTTGTGTTTCTGGCCTCAATTGCACCCAAAAATAAATTTTTGTTGGAAATACAGTTTGTCCTGAGCTAATAGAGGAACATGATTTATCTTCAATTCTCGAGAGCTAGTAAAATAATTTAGAACACTATGTCAAGAATGATTCTTTCTCACTCGTAACATTTTCTTGTATGTCTGTTATTTTAAGTATCAAAATTCTCCTTTAAAACTCTGGGATAGATATATCACATGTTTCTTCTTGACCTAAAAGGTGTCATTTTCAGTCACCAAAAGTTCTTAAACACTAATATTCTGGTATGTAGCTGCTAATGAAAAATGTACTTCTCAACAAATCCTAAGTTGGATACACATAAAATCACACAAGGCGTAGCATGATAAAATTGTATAAAACCAAGGATAAAGAGGAAAATCTTTTTAGTTATGTTATGGTAAGAACATTTAACATGAGGTCTACCTTTAAAAATTTTTTTTCAGTGTACAATACAGTATTACCAACTGTAGGTGTAATGTCATGCAGTAGATCTGTAGAACTTACCTGAAGCATTGCTTCACTGAAGCATTATGCCTGTTGATTAGTAACTCCTCATTTCCCCTTCTCCCCAGTACCTGGTAACCATCTTTCTGCTCTTTGATTCTGTGAATTTATCTATTTTAGATACCTCAGGTAAGTAGAATCATGCAGTATTTGTCTTTGTGTGACTGGTTTATTTCACTTAGCATAATGCCTTCAAAGTTCATCCATGTTATCCCATATGGCAGAATTTCCTTCTTTTTAAAGACTGAATAATATACCATCATATATATATACCACATTTTCTTTAATCCATTCATCTGTAGGTGGACATTTAAGTTGTTTCCATATCTTGGCTCTTGTGAATAGTGCTGCATGAATATGGGGGTGCTAATATCTCTTTGAGATCCTGGTTTTAATTCTTCTTGACAAATACCCAAAAGTGGGATTACTGGAATATATGGTAATTCTATTTTTAATTTTTTTGAGGAACGTTCTTACTCTTTTCCATGGCAGGTGCTTCATTTTGCAGTCTCATCAGCAGTGTGCAAGGATTCCAGTTTTTCCACATCCTCACCAACTTTTATTGTCTTTTATTTCTTTGATTATAGCCATGCTGACAGGTCTGAGGTGAAGGCTCATTGTAAGTTTGATTTCCATTCCCTCAGTGAGTACTGACATTGAGTAATTTTTCATATACCTGTTGCCCATTTGTATATTTTCTTTGGAAAAATGTCTGCTCAGCTCCTTAGCCCATTTTTAATTTGGGGTGTATGGGTCCACTCTCACACTGATATTAAAAAAAATACCTGAGATGGGGTAATTTATAAAGAAAAGAGGTTTAATTTGTTAATGGTTCCACAAGCTATACAGGAAGCATGGCTGGGGAGGCCTCAGGAAACTTCCAATCATGGCAGAAGGCAAAGGGGAAGCAGGCACATCTTCATATGGCCAGAGCAAGAGGAAGAGAGAGGCAGAAGGTGCCACATACTTTTGAGCAACCAAATCTCACAACTATCACAAGAGCAGCACCAAGGGGAACATTATCCCCCATGGTCCAATCACCTCCCACCAGGCCCCACCTCCAACACTGGGGATTATGATTTAACATGAGATTTGGGTGGGGACCCAAACCATATCATGGGTTACTAGGGTTTTTTTTAAATTGAGTTGTAGGGGTTCCTTATATATTTTGGAGACTAACCCCTGATATTAGATACATGGCTTGCAAATATTTTCTCCAATTCAGTAGGTTGCCTTTTCACTCTGTCGATTGTTTCCTTTGCCTTGCAGAAACTTTTTAGTTTGATATAGCCCCACTAGTTTATTTCTATTTTTGCATTCTGTGCTTTTACTGTCATATTCATGAAATTATCACCAGGACCAATGTAATTAAGCTTTTCCCTATGTTTTCTGTAGGGGTTTTACAGCTTTAAGTCATATGTTTAAATCTTTAATCCTTTTTGAGTTGATTTTTGTATGTGATGTAAGATAAGGGTCCAATTTCATGGTTTTGTTTGTGGGTGTCCAGTTTTCCCAGCACCATTTATTTATTTATTTGTTTTTTTGAGTCATCTCTCCTTTTTCTTTTCTTCTTTTTTTAATTATACTTTAAGTTTTAGGGTACATGTGCACAACGTGCAGGTTTGTTACATATGTATACATGTGCCATGTTGGTGTGCTGTACCCATTAACTCGTCATTTACATTAGGTATATCTCCTAATGCTATCCCTCCCCCCTACCCCCACCCCACAACAGGCCCCGGAGTGTGATGTTCCCCTTCCTGTGTCCAAGTGTTCTCATTGTTCAATTCCCACCTATGAGTGAGAACATGTGGTGTTTGGTTTTTTGTCCTTGTGATAGTTTGCTGAGAATGACGGTTTCCAGCTTCATCCATGTCCCTACAAAGGATATGAACTCATCATTTTTTATGGCTGCATAGTATTCCATGGTGTATATGTGCCACATTTTCTTAATCTAGTCTATCGTTGTTGGACATTTGGGTTGGTTCCAAGTCTTTGCTATTGTGAATGCTGCTGCAATAAACATACGTGTGCATGTGTCTTTGTAGCAGCATGATTTATAATCCTTTGGGTATATACCCAGTAATGGGATGGCTGGGTCAAATGGTATTTCTAGTTCTAGATCCCTGAGGAATCGCCACACTGACTTCCACAATGGTTGAACTAGTTTACAGTCCCACCAACAGTGTCAAAGTGTTCCTATTTCTCCACATCCTCTCCAGCACCTGTTGTTTCCTGACTTTTTAATGATGGCCATTCTAACTGGTGTGAGATGGTATCTCATTGTGGTTTTGATTTGCATTTCTCTGATGGCCAGTGATGATGAGCATTTTTTCATGTGTTTTTTGGCTGCATAAATGTCTCCTTTTGAGAAGTGTCTGTTCATATCCTTGGCCCAGTTTTTGATGGGGTTGTTTGTTTTTTTCTTGTAAATTTGACTTCATTGTAGATTCTGGATATTAGCCCTTTGTCAGATGAGTAGATTGCAAAAATTTTCTCCCATTTTGTAGGTTGCCTGTTCACTCTGATGGTAGTTTCTTTTGCTGCACAGAAGCTCTTTAGTTTATTAGATCCTATTTGTCAATTTTGGCTTTTGTTGCCATTGCTTTTGGTGTTTTAGACATGAAGTCCTTGCCCATGCCTGTGTCCTGAATGGTATCACCTAGATTTTCTTCTAGGGTTTTTATGGTTTTAGGTCTAACATTTAAGTCTTTAATCCATCTTGAATTAATTTTTATACAAGGTGTAAGGAAGGGATCCAGTTTCAGCTTTCTACATATGGCTAGCCAGTTTTCCCAGCACTATTTATTAAATAAGGAATCCTTTCCCCATTTCTTGTTTTTGTCAGGTTTGTCAAAGATGACATAGTTGTAGATATGTGGCATTATTTCTGAGGGCTCTGTTCTGTTCCATTGGTCTGTATCTCTGTTTTGGTACCAGTACCATGCTGTTTTGGTTACTGTAGCCTTGTAGTATAGTTTGAAGTCAGGTAGCCTGATGCCTCCAGCTTTGTTCTTTTGGCTTAGGATTTACTTGGCAATGCGGGCTCTTTTTTGGTTCCATATGAACTTTAAAGTAGTTGTTTTCCAATTCTGTGAAGAAAGTCATTGGTAGCTTCATGGGGATGGCACTGAATGTATAAATTACCTTGGGCAGTATGGCCATTTTCACGATATTGATTCTTCCTACCCATGAGCATGGAATGTTCTTCCATTTGTTTGTATCCTCTTTTATTTCATTGAGCAGTGGTTTGTAGTTCTCCGTGAAGAGGTCCTTCACATCCCTTGTAAGTTGGATTTCTAGGCATTTTATTCTCTTTGAAGCAATTGTGAATGGGAGTTCACTCATGATTTGGCTCTCTGTTTGTCTTATTGGTATATAAGAATGCTTGTGATTTTTGTACATTGATTTTGTATCCTGAGACTTTGCTGAAGTTGCTTATCAGCTTAAGGAGATTTTGGGCTAAGACGATGGGGTTTTCTAGATATACAATCATGTCATCTACAAACAGGGACAATTTGACTTCCTCTTTTCCTAATTGAATACCCTTTATTTCCTTCTCCTGCCTAATTGCCCTGGCCAGAACTTCCAACACTATGTTGAATAGGAGTGGTGAGAGAGGGCATCCCCGTCTTGTGCCAGTTTTCAAAGGGAATGCTTCCAGTTTTTGCCCATTCAGTATGATATTGGCTGTGGGTTTGTCATAGATAGCTCTTATTATTTTGAGATATGTCCCATCAATACCTAATTTATTGAGAGTTTTTAGCATGAAGGGTTGTTGAATTTTGTCAAAGGCCTTTTCTGCATCTATTGAGATAATCATGTGGTTTTTGTCTTTGGTTCTGTTTATATGCTGGATTACATTTATTGATTTGCATACGTTGAACCAGCCTTGCATCCCAGGGATGAAGCCTTGATCATGGTGGATAAGCTTTTTGATGTGCTGCTGGATTCGGTTTGCCAGTATTTTATTGAGGATTTTTGCATCAATGTTCATCAGGGATATTGGTCTAAAATTCTCTTTTTTTGTTGTGTCTCTGCCAGGCTTTGGTATCAGGATGATGCTGGCCTCATAAAATGAGTTAGGAAGGATTCCCTCTTTTTCTGTTAGTTGGAATAGTTTCAGAAGGAATGGTACCAGCTCCTCCTTGTACCTCTGGTAGAATTTGGCTGTGAATCTGTCTGGTCCTGGACTTTTTTTCATTGGTAAGCTATTAATTATTGCATCAATTTCAGAGCCTGTTATTGGTCTATTCAGAAATTCAACTTCTTCCTGGTTTAGTCTTGGGAGGGTGTATGTGTCGAGGAATTTATCCATTTCTTCTAGATTTTCTAGTTTATTTGCATAGAGGTGTTTATACTATTCTCTGATGGTAGTTTGTATTTCTGTGGGATCGGTGGTGATATCCCCTTTATCATTTTTTATTGCATCTATTTGATTCTTTTCTCTTTTCCTCTTTATTAGTCTTGCTAGTGGTCTATCAATTTTGTTGATCTTTTCAGAAAACCAGCTCCTGGATTCATTGATTTTTTGAAGGATGTTTTTGTGTCTCTATCTCCTTCAGTTCTGCTCTGATCTTAGTTCTTTCTTGCCTTCTGCTAACTTTTTAATGTGTTTGCTCTTGCTTCTCTAGTTCTTTTAATTGCGATGTTAGGGTGTCAACTTTAGATCTTTCCTGCTTTCTCTTGTGGGTATTTAGTGCTATAAATTTCCCTCTACACACTGCTTTGAATGTGTCCCAGAGATTCTGGTATGTTGTGTCTTTGTTCTCATTGGTTTCAAAGAACATCTTTATTTCTGCCTTCATTTCGTTATGTACCCAGTAGTCATTCAGGAGCAGGTTGTTCCGTTTCCATGTAGTTGAGCAGTTTTGAGTGAGTTTCTTAATCCTGAGTTCTAGTTTGATTGCACTGTGGTCTGAGAGACAGTTTGTTATAATTTCTGTTCTTTTACATTTGCTGAGGAGTGCTTTACTTCCAACTATGTGATCAATTTTGGAATAGGTATGGTGTGGTGCTGAAAAGAATGTATATTCTGTTGATTTGGGGTGGAGAGTTCTGTAGATGTCTATTAGGTCTGCTTGGTGCAGAGCTGAGTTCAATTCCTGGATATCCTTGTTAACTTTCTGTCTCTTTGATCTGTCTAATGTTTACAGTGGGGTGTTAAAATCTTCCATTATTATTGTGTGGTAGTCTTAAGTTTCTTTGTAGGTCTCTAAGGACTTGCTTTATGAACCTGGGTGCTCCTGTATTGGGTGGTCCTGTATTGGGTGCATATATATTTAGGATAGTTAGTTCTTCTTGTTGAATTGATCCCTTTACCATTATGTAATGGCCTTCTTTGTCTCTTTTGATCTTTGTTGGTTTAAAGTCTGTTTTATCAGCGACTAGGTTGTAACCCCTGCCTTTTTTTGTTTTCCATTTGCTTGGTAGATCTTCCTCCATCCCTTTATTTTGAGCCTATGTGTGTCTCTGCATGTGAGATGGGTTTCCTGAATACAGCACACTGATGGGTCTTGACTCTTTATCCAATTTGCCAGTCTGTGTCTTTTAATTGGAGCATTTAGCCCATTTACATTTAACGTTAATATTGTTATGTGTGAATTTGATCCTGTCATTATGATGTTAGCTGGTTATTTTGCTCGTTAGTTGATGCAGTTTCTTCCTAGCCTTGATGTTCTTTACAATTTGGCATGTTTTTGCAGTGGCTGGTACCGGTTGTTCCTTTCCATGTTTAGTCCCAGCACCATTTATTAAAGAGGAAAATCTTAAAAGCAGCTGGAGAAAAAAAAGATAAGATACAGATTAATAAGCTAATAAATCTTATTCCCTATAGAAACCATGCAAAGCAGAACACAAGGAAATGACATATTTCAAGTGCTAAGTAGATGAATCACAGTCAGGTTATTCTGAATAATAATAGCTTTCATTTATTTAGTACATATTGTAAACCAGAAATTATGCTGATTATTTTAATATGCATTATCTCATTTAATCCTTACAGCAACCCAGAGAGGCAGCTAAAATTAACACATTTTAGAGGTGAAGAAAATGAGGCTCAGAAAAGCCAAGGGACTTGGCTAATAAATGTTACACACTTTGCAAATGGAAAATTCAGGATTTGAAACCAGATATGATTGACATAAGCCATGTCTCCTCTTACTATAAACCATAACTGGTAGAACATATAGATAAATTTGATAGGTAAGCTGATTGGAGGCTATTTGTTGTGGTATGAATGTTTGAAAATTGCTGTCAGCAAGTATTTATCAAGCACATTAGATATTCCAGGCTGGAACTGGAATGGAATCATGAACAATACAAGTATGGTTCTTTATCCTTATGGAGCTTATTTATAGTCTAAGGAAAAGAAATGTGGTAATTCTGGGTACTTCTGAGGCTGGTTATAAGGATTAAATGATATATTAAAAGAACCAGCACAATTTCGGGCATATAACATTTATGTTCAATAATTTTAAGTATTTTAAAAAATAGTTATAAGTAGTCAAAGTGTTCTGAATAAGTACCAAGTGCTGTGGAAGGACATTGGAGGGAAATAGCTAACATAGTCTGGGAGATTAGGAAAGGCTTCCCTGAGTTATTGATTTTTAAGCAGAATCTGAATAATCTGTTAGTGAATAATCTGTTAGCCAGAGCAAAGAGATTGGACACAGAAGATCATTATATTCGAAGGGCTGCACATTTGATAAGACATTGCAGAGGTTGAAGAGAGCATAGTATGCCCTTATTCTAAAGACAGTGGGAAACAAATGAAGGTTTTTAAGGATGTGGGTGGAGGATTGCTGGCAGTAATCATGTTAGCATTAAAAAATCATTTAACCATTCCAGCAACCTCTAAGAACAGTCTTTGAGGAATGTGTCAAGAGAAGACACAAGGATAAATATGGGGAAGTGGTTCAAACAGTGGGAACAGAACGAAATGGACAAAGCTGCTTACATGGAATATACAAAATTTGGCAATTTTGGATGCAGGAAAGGAGAAAGAAGATGCACAGTTCTTAGGTTTCTGGGATGATGGAAATGCCGTTTCCTGAGAATGGAAATATTGCAAGTTTTGAGAGAAAATTATTAGGTATGTTTATTTGGATATACCTGTATGCTGTGTCAGTTAGAGAGATACCAAGTAGGCAATTTGACACTGGTGCTCTGAGGAGAAATTTGGACCCAATATCTAGATTTTGGGAATCATTTATATGCATACTTTAGAGATATCGTATGTTTGGTTCCAGATCAGCACAATAAAGTGAGTATCTCAATCTATGAAATGTGCAAAAGAATTATGTCTAAAAAAAATATATGCACCTTAATTTCAGAATACTTTATTGCTAAAAAAAAATGCTAGCAATCATCTGAGCCTTCAACAAATAGTCTTTGCTGGTGGGTCTTGCCTCCATAAAGATGACTGCTGACTGATCAGGGTGGTGGTTGCTGAAGGTTGAAGTGGCTATGGCAGTTTCTTAAAATAAGATAACAATGAAGTTTGCCACATGGATTGACTCTTGCTTTCAGGAAAGATTTCTCCATAGCATGTGATGCTGCTTGGTAACATTTTACCCACAATATAACTTTTAAAACTGGAGTCAATTCTCTCTGCCACTGCTTTATCAACTAAGTTTATGTAATATCCTGAATTATTTGTTGACATTTCAGTAAGGTTCACAGCGGCTTCACCAGGAGTAGATTTCATCGCAAGAAACCACTTTCTTGGCTCATCCATAAGAAACAATTCTTCATTCAAGTTTTTTCATGAGATTGCTGCAATTCAGTCATAATTTCAGGCGCCACTTCTAATCCTTAGTTATCTTCCTATTTTCACCCCATTTGCAGTTACTTCCCTCCACTGAAGTCTTAAACCCCTCAAAGTTATTTGTGAGGGTTGGAATCAACTTCTTCTACACCCCTGTTAATGTTGATATTTTGACCTTCTCCCCTGAATCATGAATTGACCTTCTCCCCCGAATCATGAATGTTCTTAATGGCGTCTAGAATAGTGAATCCTTTCCAGAAAGTTTTCCATTTACTTTGCCCATATTCATTAGAGGAATCACTATCTATGACTGCTGTAGCCCTACAAGATGTATTTCTTAATAAGACTTGGAAGTCTAAATTATTCTTTAATTCATGGGTTGCAGAATAGATGTTCTGTTAACAAGGCTTGAAAACAACACTAATCTCCTTCTGCATCTCCATCAGAGTTATTGGCTGACTAGGTACACTGAAAATGATCAGTAATATTTTGAAAGGAATCATTTTATCTGAGTAGTAAGTTTCAACAGTGGGCTTAAAATATTCAGTAATCATGCTATAAACAAATGTGTTGTCTTGCAGGCTTGGTTGTTCCATTTATAGAGACAGGCAAAGTAGACTTAGCATCATTCGTAAGGGCCCTAGGATTTTCAGAAGGGTAAATGAGCACTGGCTTCAACTTATATTTAGCAACTGCATTAGCCCCCAACAAGAGAGTCAGCCTATCTTTTGAAGTTTTGAAGCCAGACATGGATTTCTCTCTAGTTGTGAAAGTCCTAGATGACATCTTCCAATATAAGGCTGTTTCATCTATACTGAGTATCTGTTGTTTAGTGTGGCCACCTTCCTCAATTACCTTAGCAACATGTTTTAAATAACTTGCTGCAATTTCTGTATCATCACTTGCTGCCTGCCCATGCACTTTTATGTTATAAAGACTGCTTCTTTTCTTGAATTTCATCAACCAACCTCTGCTAGCTTCAAACTTTCTTCTGCAGCTTCTTCACCTCTCTCAGCCTTCACAGAATTGAAGAGAGTTAGGGCCTTGCTTTGGATTAGGCTTTGGCTCAGGGAATGTTGTGGTTGGTTTGATCTTTTATCCAGATCACTCGAACCTTCTCCATGTCATCAATAAGACTGTTTTGCTCTCTTAGTATTCATGTGTTCACTAGAGTAGCACAATTTCCTTCAAGAGCTTTTCCTTAGCATTCACAATTTGCTTACTGATTGGCAGAGGAGGCCTAGCTTTTGGCCTTTCTCAGTTTTCAATGCACCTGCCTCACAAAGCTTCATCACTTCTAGCTTTTTATGTAAAGTGAGAGATGTGGGACTCTTCCTTTCACTTAAATACTTAAAGGCCATTGTAGGGTTATTCATTGGCCTAATTTCGTTATTATTGTATCTCAGGGCATAGGAAGGCCCAAGGAGAGGGAGAAAAGCAGGGAACAACCAGTTGGTGGAACAATCAGAATACACACAACATTTATCAGTTAAGTTTACTATCTTATATGGGCATGGTTTGTGGTGACCCAAAATAATTACAGTAAAAACATCAAAGATCAGTGATCACAGGTCACCATAACAAATATTATAATAATGAAAAGTTTGAAATGTTGCAAAATTACCAAAATGTGACACAAAGACAAGAAGTGAGCACATGCTGTTGGAAAAATGGCTGCAGTAGACTTGCTCAATGCAGGGTTGCCACAATTTACAATATAATACATTGTATTATAAAAAATACGATATCTGCAGAGCCCAATAAAGCATAGTACAATAAAATGAGGTGTGCTTGTATTTATAGATGATATCTAAAGTCAAAGAATGTGTGGAAGAGTGAAGATGAAGAAAAAGAAGAAAGTTAAGTATAAGCTCTGAGGCACTTCAACTTTTAAATTTAGCCAGAGGGAGAGGAGCCAGCAAGTAACAATGCATGAATAGAAATATCTAGAGAAATAAGAGGTATAGTGTGGAGTGTCAGAAGCCAAAAGTGAAGTGCGTTAAGAACAAAGGTGCAGTTCATCTTTTCCAATCCTGCTGAAAATTAGGGCAAGATACAGACAGAAAAGGCATTTCTTAAAATTTTAACAACCTGGAATTCATTTGTGATTTTAACAAGAATCTTTTTGGTGGAGTGAGAGGGACAGGTTTGAGTCAGCTGAGAAAAGTGTGACAAATGAGGAACCAGAGACAGAGCTTAAACAATTCTTTAGCTATGAGTGTGGAAGAACGATATTGGGCAATAGCTAAGACAGGATGATGTGTTGAACAAGGGTTTTTAGTAGGCAGGAGATATCTGATGGAAAAGAGCAAATAGAGAACTTGAAGATACTGCAATAGGGGATGATTGCAGTGCAATGTTATGTCATAGCAGAATGAGGTGGGATTGGGAGGGATTGCTCTTAGATAAGAAGAATTGCTGGTCTGATGTAAAGTTAGGCAAAATATTTTAAAACATACTATTAAAGCTAAATGTCAATTCTTAGCATCACAATGAAATCATGAAAACCCCGCAGGTGCTTCGCAGTTCCTACAGGGGATCTTCCTTGTTACAACAACAACAACAACAAAGCAAAAGAAGACACCAAACTGACCGACAGCAAGGAGTAATATTGAATATTCAAAAATAAAATCCATTCCTTGACTTCAAATCATTAAAGTAGAACTGCCTATTTAAGAACTTTTATTTGCACAGTCCTGTTAATTTTAATGCCTAAAGCAGTGTTAATCGCGTGACCCACATGAAAAGATTTTAAAAATTGCTTTGTTAGAAAATGTAATAGACTTGTCGTTAAAGTTTTCAAACTCTTTTTTTAAAGATTTGTAATATTTGGTTAGAGTTCCATTTTTTTTCTTTAAAAAAATTATGTACATACACACACACACACACACAAAGTCACTCCTATCCCCCACCCTCAGAGAAAGTTTGAGATTATACAGCCACATCTGTCAGAGCTGTGCTATGTCATCCATCTGTTCTGGTTATATTTTCCTTCCCTTTCCTCTCTTTTTCTCCCATTCTCCCCAGCCTTTAAAAGGAAAAAAGTTGACAGTAAAAACAAATCACCTCTTTTTATATTGAAATTTAAGGTGGAAGAAAAGTGGTTATAAAAGCATCTATCATCATAGCACTGACTTGCCAAGTTAAGTATTTAGGTTGGAAATCATGCCTTTCCAACTGCTTAAAAACAGGAAGTATCTCTGCTAAGTGATAAATAGCTCCCTGTTGCTGGAAAGGAAGGTTTCTTTTATTTCTTTCTACATTTTTGAGCAATAATAAATGAGTTCTGCGTTTTCATACATGGGTGTGTGTGTGTGTGTGTGTATAATGCAGAAATCCATTTGCAGTGTTTATGTATACATACATACCTCAGTATATGTAAATATATGTGAAAATACTTTCCAAGGCTTTAAACATAGAATCTCTTCTCATAAGCCAGCCCAGGCACATCTTACTCAACAATTCAAGCAAAACCTTTGGATCTGTCAGAAACAGCTTATAGGTCTGCATTAGGTGATTAATTGCCAGGAGAATCTGGTTCTATATTTTGTTACATATAATTGTTTTCTTTTCTAAAGGTGTTCCTTTATTAAGCTCCCACCATAAAAGAGGGGAAAATAAGCACATGTCTTACATTCCTGATGTTTAGCACTTCTTACAAAAGAAAGAGGAAAACTTTAACATAATCCACTGATAAAGGCATATTTGTCTTGGCTTCAGACAGTTTTCTCCCATTTTTACAAAAACTTTAATAATATTTTAACTTGCTTAGAAATTAGTCTTGGGATAGCAGTATGGAATAATGGAATATACTTTGGTTGTACAATCTGACAGTATAGAATTAAACCTTAGTTCACATTCTATTCTTAATGCTTACTACCCCTCTGACCTTTTACAATTACTTAACCTTTTCAAGCTTTTATTTCCCTTTTTGTAAATTGACTATAAGAATACATATCTCCTTTTGAGTGTTACTGTGAGGATTGCACTAATTACCATAGTAAAGCACTTATCACAGTTCTGAAAATATAGTAGGAACTCAATAACATTACAATTTTATTTTTATTTTTACAATGTCATTTTTATATATGTATCCATTTGCCATTTGTTTCCTGACTCTTAATTGTCTTTTAGATTAGTTTTTCTCTAATGTGCAACAGTCCCCGGAGTGTGATGTTCCCCTTCCTGTGTCCATGAGTTCTCATTGTTCAATTCCCACCTATGAGTGAGAACATGCGGTGTTTGGTTTTTTGTCCTTGCGATAGTTTACTGAGAATGATGTTTTCCAGTTTCATCCATGTCCCTACAAAGGACACGAACTCATCATTTTTTATGGCTGCATAGTATTCCATGGTGTATATGTGCCACATTTTCTTAATCCAGTCTATCGTTGTTGGACATTTGGGTTGGTTCCAAGTCTTTGCTATTGTGAATAGTGCTGCAATAAACATACGTGTGCATGTGTCTTTATAGCAGCATGATTTATAGTCCTTTGGGTATATACCCAGTAATGGGATGGCTGGGTCAAATGGTAT
>NW_026652278.1:115089520-115191373 GCF_009828535.3 Hylobates moloch
CCTCTACACACTGCTTTGAATGTGTCCCAGAGATTCTGGTATGTTGTATCTTTGTTCTCGTTGGTTTCAAAGAACATCTTTATTTCTGCCTTCATTTCATTATGTACCCAATAGTCATTCAGGAGCAGGTTGTTCAGTTTCCATGTAGTTGAGCGGTTTTGAGTGAATTTCTTAATCCTGAGTTCTAGTTTGATTGCACTGTGGTCTGAGAGACAGTTTGTTATAATTTCTGTTCTTTTACATTTGCTGAGGAGAGCTTTACTTCCAACTATGTGGTCAATTTTGGAATAGGTGTGGTGTGGTGCTGAAAAAAATGTATATTCTGTTGACTTGGGGTGGAGAGTTCTGTAGATGTCTATTAGGTCCACTTTATGTAGAGCTGAGTTCAATTCCTGGATATCCTTGTTAACTTTCTGTCTCGTTGATCTGTCTAATGTTGACAGTGGGGTGTTAAAATCTCCCATTATTATTGTGTGGGAGTTTAAGTCCCTTTGTAGGTCACTGAGGACTTGCTTTATGAATCTGGGTGCTCCTGTGTTGGGTGCATATATATTTAGGATAGTTAGCTCTTCTTGTTGAATTGATCCCTTTACCATTATGTAATGGCCTTCTTTGTCTCTTTTGATCTTTGTTGGTTTAAAGTCTATTTTGTCAGAGACTAGGATTGCAACCCCTGCCTTTTTTTGTTTTCCAGTTGCTTGATAGATCTTCCTCCATCCCTTTATTTTGAGTCTATGTGTGTCTCTGCACGTGAGATGGGTTTCCTGAATACAGCACACTGATGGGTCCTGACTCCTTATCCAGTTTGCCAGTCTGTGTCTTTTGATTGGAGCATTTAGCCCATTTACATTTAACGTTAATATTGTTATGTGTGAATCTGATCCTGTCATTATGATGTTAGTTGGTTATTTTGCTCGTTAGTTGCTATTGTTTCTTCCTAGCCTCGATGGTCTTTACAATTTGGCATGTTTTTGCAGTGGCTGGTACCGGTTGTTCCTTTCCATGTTTAGTGCTTCCTTCAGGAGCTCTTTTAGGGCAGGCCTGGTGGTGACAAAATCACTCAGCGTTTGCTTGTCTGTAAAGTATTTTATTTCTCCTTCACTTATGAAGCTTAGTTTGGCGGGATAGCAAATTCTGGGTTGAAAATTCTTTTCTTTAAGAATGTTGAATATCGGCCCCCACTCTCTTCTGGCTTGTAGAGTTTCTGCTGAGAGATCAGCTGTTAGTCTGATGGGCTTCCCTTTGTGGGTAACCCGACCTTTCTCTCTGGCTGCCCTTAACATTTTTTCCTTCATTTCAACTTTGGTGAATCTGACAATTATGTGTCTTGGAGTTGCCCTTCTCGAGGAGTATCTTTGTGGCGTTCTCTGTATTTCCTGAATCTGAATGCTGGCCTGCCTTGCTAGATTGGGGAAGTTCTCCTGGATAATATCTTGCAGAGTGTTTTCCAACTTGGTTCCATTCTCCCCATCATTTTCAGGTACACCAATCAGACGTAGGTTTGGTCTTTTCACATAGTCCCAAATTTCTCGGAGCCTTTGTTCATTTCTTTTTATTCTTTTTTCTCTAAACTTCCCTTCTCTCTTCATTTAATTCATTTCATCTTCCATCAGCGATACCCTTTCTTCCAGTTGATCGCATCTGCTACTGAGGCTTCTGCAATCTTCGCGTAGTTCTCGAAACTTGGCTTTCAGCTCCATCAGCTCCTTTAAGCCCTTCTCTCCATTGGTTATTCTAGTTATCCATTCTTCTAATATTTTTTCAAAGTTTTTAACTTCTTTGCTATTGTTTTGAATTTCCTCTCGTAGCTCAGAGTAGTTTGATCGTCTGAAGCCTTCTTCTCTCAACTCATCAAAGTCATCCTCCATCCAGCTTTGTTCCGTTGCTGGTGAGGAACTGCGTTCCTTTGGAGGAGGAGAGGTGCTCTGTTTTTTAGAGTTTCCAGTTTTTTTGTTCTGTTTTTTCCCCATCTTTGTGGTTTTATCTACTTTTGGTCTTTGATGATGGAGATGTACAGATCGGTTTTTGGTGTGGATGTCCTTTCTGTTTGTTAGTTTTCCTTCTACCAGACAGGACCCTCAGCTGCAGGTCTGTTGGAGTTTACTAGAGGTCCACTCCAGACCCTGTTTGGCTGGGTGTCAGCAGCGGTGGCTGCAGAACAGCGGATTTTCGTGAGACCACAAATTCAGCTGTCTGATAGTTCGTCTGAAAGTTTTGTCTCAGAGGAGTACCCGGTTGAATGAGGGTCAGTCTGTCCCTACTGGGGGGGTGCCTCCCAGTTAGGCTGCTCAGGGGTGAGGGACCCACTTTAGGAGACAGTCTGTCCGTTCTCAGATCTCCAGCTGCGTGCTGGGAGAACCACTACTCTCTTCAAAGCTGTCAGTCAGACAGGGACCTTTAAGTCTGTGGAGGTTCTTGCTGAGTTTTCGTTTGTCTGTGCCCTGCCCCCAGAGGTGGAGCCTATAGAGGCAGGCAGGCCTCCTTGAGCTGTGGTGGGCTCCACCCAGTTCGAGCTTCCTGGCTGCTTTGTTTACCTAAGCAAGCCTGGGCAATGGCGGGCGCCCCTCCCCCAGCCTCGCTGCTGCCTTGCAGCTTGATCTCAGACTGCTGTGCTAGCAATCAGTGAGACTCCGTGGGCACAGGACCCTCCGAGCCAGGTGCGGGACACAATCTCCTAGTGTGCCGTTTTCCAGGCCCGTTGGAAAAGCGCAGTATTGGGGTGGGACTGACCCGATATTCCAGGTGCCGTCTGTTTCCCCTTTCTTTGACTAGGAAAGGGAACTCCCTGACCCCTTGCGCTTCCCGAGTGAGGTAATGCCTCGCCCTGCTTCGGCTCGCGCACAGTGCGCTTCACCGACTGTCCTGCACCCACTGTTAGGCACTCCCTAGTGAGATGAAACCGGTACCTCAAGCAGAAATGCAGAAATCATCCGTCTTCTGTGTCGCTGGGGCTGGGAGCTGGAGACCGGAGCTGTTCCTATTCGGCCATCTTGGCTCCACCAACATTACCATTTTAAACATTATTAGTTTGCTTATTCTAAGCTCTGCCACTCAATCATGTATGACTCAATATCAATATTACCTCCATGGGCCTCAGTCTTCTCCATAAATACAGGAGTTTAGAAATGGAAGAATTTTTTGTGAGACTAATGTCCTGTGATTCTCTAATTATCTTCATATCAAATGAAGAAAAAGTATTTTCATTTTAGATACAAATTATTCTTCTCCCCATAACTGACAAAGCAAGGAACTTGGCTTCTGTCTACAATGTAATTTCTGCTTTACTTTTGACTGAGTATTCATTAAGACTTCTTTTGGTGTTGATTATGGTCTCTAGAGCGAGACTGCCAATATTTCAATTCTGGCTCCCCACCACTTACCAGCTATGTAACTTTAGGCAAATTACTTAACCTCTCTCTAACTCAGTTTTATTATCTATAAAGTGAGACTAATAATAGTACCTCGCCTACAGGGCTGTTGTGCAGATTAAAGGAGTTTTATGTAAACTCATTCATGAATTTTATGTAAAAGAGTTTGAACAATATCAAGCATACTGTACATTTCACATGCACATATTATTGTTGTCATCATTGTCATGGTGTAGAATAACATCAATTGTCTCTTTAACCATAGCATGGGAGTACTATAATAGATGAATAAGAGTTTGACTATCTGAAATGCAGTTCTAGCACCACAGGCTTTGATAAGTATCTTACTAATGACAGATCTCTAAAGATGCATGCACATACCAATAGAGTGAGGGAAGAAAATATTGGAAACATACTCATGACTATTTTATGTAGCATTCTTTTTTAATGTACACTTTTGTGTTGTATACAATATATTAATACAAGAAGGCATGTGTATGCTTTCTGAATAAACACTTAAAAATGGGGGAAAAGTGCTCACATAGTTTTTACTAATATGAATGAATGATCAAAAAACTTTGGAGACAGCTGTCCTAGGAGACAGTGTCTTCCAAAGGTGGTGTTAACTTGACCTCGCCATCAGTCTTAGTTGTCTGCCCTGTACTAGATGGAGATGAACATGTATTGAAGAAGCAAATCAAACGTTCATGACTCCAGAGAGTCTGGAAAGACCACAACGAGTAGTCCTTTGCTAAAGATAGAATAAGTGTAGTATGGAATCCAAGTTATTCTGACTATGTCAACTACTTGGTGTGACTGAATAATCAAATGCCTGAGAGATGTCAAATAAATCATTCCTTTTCAGTACTCATATTTGGACTTCACCATGGAAGAAAATACTGCTGTTCTCAGTGTCCAGGGACTACAAAACCACATTCCCACAGGATAACCAAATTCCTTTTCTGCTTATGTTTAACAGCAGTACAACTGGGCTTTTCTAATAGATTTTAAACTTTTTGTTATAAATATTGTTACCTCCATGGAAGTGAGGAAATTATATTTTTTAACTATTCTGCTTAGAAAATACCACAAATAAAGGAAAATCAATAAATTTCTTTCTTAAGTGGATACATTTTAAAGCAGAGTTACCAGTATTTCAAAATAACTCAAAATGAACTTCTTTCTCTCTAAGAAGTTCTCATAATGGGTTGATATGACCCATGTGTTAGTACATAGATACCTAGGAGTAAATGCCCCCGCCTCCTTTGGGTAATGTATTTTTGGGGGGAATCTGATAGATACACTCTCCTGAAAATACAAATACAAAATTTTTGTACGTAAAATTTATCCTACAGTTTCAAGGCTTCATAGATACTGTTTTTCCTAAACCCATTCAAGAACCTTTAGGTAACTGAGATCTTCTGGATGTGAAGGGGATGTAGCTACATATACATTCCAACCCATGAGCCACTGTGTCATCACTGTAGTTTATGATAAGCTTTCTGTAAACCCTTCATTTTCTAGGTTTGGCTTCAAAAGTCATTGATGCAATTCTTAATTACATAGTTATGTCTTGTTTTTTAACACTTGAAATAGTGTTAAAATGATGGCATCTGCATTATCTCTTTGCTATGTGATATTTGCTTATTGTGTTTTAATTATTTAAATTTTTATGAGGCCACCATGTAAGTTATAATCTGAATCTTCTCAAAGATATATTGTCTTAACATTCTGCCACAGAATTAAAATGACAAAAATAGTGCACCTCATAGCAAAGACATAGAGTTCCACTTTACAGATGAGAAAGCTAAGGCTTAAGAGCACTTAGAGTGATTTGATTCATTTATGGGGTAAGGGACTGTCCACGTTCACCTATGAGGCTTTTTTAAACTAACTTCTACAAGCCATGTCTCTCAAAGTCTAGTCTACGAACTTTCTCTGTCAGAGTCAGCTGGCAAGCTTATTAAACATCCAGGGTCTGACCTCTCCCTCCAAATGGGATGTAAATGGGGAACAAGATTCTCCTAGGTGAGCAGATAAGCCAGATGATTCCTGTGCACATTGAGGTTTGAGAAACCCTGAAAATTGGTTTAACTTTAACTGCACATTAGAATCGAAGAAAATAATTTGCCTGGATTTAGACTGATTGATTGTCACTGGAGCAAGGAGCTGGAGGTAACCTAGGTTCTTAAAGTTCACCAAGTGATTGTGATGCACAATGAAGGTTAAAGTATTTAACCTACTACTCTAAAGTATTTAGAGTATTTAGAAAGTTTTTCTGTAAAAGGTCAGATGGTAAATATTTTAGACTTTAGGCCACATCTGTTATTCCTTGTAGCTACTCAACTTTACTGACTTAGAATGGAAATAGCCATAGATAATATGCAAATGGCTGAACAAGGCCATGTTCTAACACTTCATTTATAAAAACAGCTGGTGGGACAGATCGTAGTTTGCCAAACCCTACAGTGGGGGGTAGAGCCCCTGCCATGTGCCTCAAAGGTGCTGTTAGACTGTGTCCTAAACCTGAGACGATTCTAGTTGTTTGAAGTAAAGGTGGAAAACTACCATATTAAAATTCAATTATGGGCCGGGCATGATGGCTGTAATCCCAGCACTTTGGGAGGAGATCAAAGTGACGCCACTTGAGGCCAGGAGTTCAAGACCAGCCTGGCCAACATGGTGAAACTGTGTCTCTACTAAAATTACAAAAATTAGCCAGATGTGGTGGTGCATGCCTGTAATCACAACTACTTGGGAGGTTGAGGCATGAGAATCGCTTGAACCTAGGAGGTGGAGGTTGCAGTGAGCTAAGATCATGCCACTGCACTCCAGCCTGGGCGACAGAGTGAAACCTTGTCTCCAAAAAAAAAAAAAAAAGCAGTTCTGTTCCAAGATGGCCAAATAAGAACAGCTCTGGTCTGCAGCTCCCAGCATGATCGACGCAGAAGACGGGTGATTTCTGTGTTTCCAACTGAGGTGCCTAGTTCATCTCATTGGGACTGGTTGGACAGTGGGTGCAGCCCACAGAGAGTGAACCGAAGTAGGGTGGGGCATTGCTTCACCCAGGAAGTGGAAGGGGTTGTGGGATTTCCCTCTCCTAGCCAAGGGAACCGATGAGAGACGGTACCTGGAATATCGGTACACTCCTGCCCAAATACTGCGCTTTTCCCATGGTCTTAGCAACTAGCACACAAGGAGATTCTCTCCCGTGCCTGGCTCGGCAGATCCAACACCCACAGAGCCTTGCTTGCTGCTAGTGCAGCAGTCTCAGATTGACCTGCGAGGCTGCAGCCTGGCAGGGGGAGGGGCATCCGCCATTGCTGAAACTTAAGTAGGTAAACAAAGCAGCCAGGAAGCTCGAACTGGGTGGATCCCACCGCAGCTCAGCAAGGCCTACTGCCTCCATGAACTGTACCTCTGTAGTCAGGGCATAGCTGAACAAAAGGCAGCAGTAACTTCTGCAGACTTAAACGTCCCTGTGTGACAGCTCTGAAGACAGCAGTGGTTCTCCCAGCACGGCATTTGAGCTCTGAGAACGGACAGACTGCCTCCTCAGGTGGGTCCCTGACCCCCATGTAGCCGAACTGGGTCCAACAGACACCTCATACAGGCAGGTTTCCCTCTGCAACGAAGCTTTCAGAGGAAGGATCAGGCAGTAATATTTGCTGCTCTGCAGCCTCCGCTGGTGATACTCAGGCAAACAGGGTCTGGAGTGGACCTCCAGCAAACTCCAACAGACCTGCCGCTTAGGGACCTGACTGTTAGAAAAACTAACAAACCAAAAGTAATAGCATCAACATCAACAAAAAGGACGTCCACACAAAAACCCCATCTGTAGGTCACCAACATCAAAGACCAAAAGTAGATAAAACCACAAAGATGGGGAGAAACCAGAGCAGAAAAGCTGAAAATTCTAAAAACCAGAGCACTTCTTCTCCTCCAAAGGATCGCAGCTCCTTGCCAGCAACAAACAAAGCTGGATGGAGAATGACTTTGACGAGTTGACAGAAGTAGGATTCAGAAAGTCAATAATAACAAACTTCTCCAAGCTAAAGAAGCATGTTCTAACCCATCGCGAGGAAGCTAAAAACCTTGAAAAAAGGTGAGACAAATGGCTAACTAGAATAAACAGTGTAGAGAAGAACTTAGATGACCTGATGGAGCTGAAAACTGTGGTACGAGAACTTCGTGACACATGCACAAACTTCAGTAGCCGATTCCATCAAGTGGAAGAAAGGATATCAGTGATTGAAGATCAAATGAATGAAATGAAGCAAGAAGAGAAGTTTAGAGCAAAAAGAGTAAAAAGAACAAAGCCTCCAAGAAATATGGGACTATGTGAAAAGACCAAATCTACATTTGATTGGTGTACCTGAAAGTAATGGGGAGAATGGAACCAAGTTAGAAAACACTCTTCAGGATATTATCCAGGAGAACTTCCCCAACCTAGCAAGGCAGGCCAACATTCAAATTCAGGAAATACAGAGAACACCACAAAGATACTCCTCAAGAAGAGCAACCCCAAGACACATAATTCTCAGATTCACCAAGGCTGAAATGAAGGAAAAAATGTTAAGGGTAGCCTGAGAGAAGGGCCGGGTTACCCACTAACGGAAGCCCATCAGACCAACAGTGGATCTCTCGGGCAGAAATCATACAAGCCAGAAGAGAGTGGGGGCCAAGATTCAACATTGTTAAAAGAATTTTCAACCCAGAATTTCATATCCAGCCAAACTAAGCTTCACAAGTGAAGGAGAAATAAAATCCTTTACAGACAAGCAAATGCTGAGAGATTTTGTCACCACCAGGCCTGCCTTACAAGAGCTCCTGAAGGAAGCACTAAACATGGAAAGGAACAACCAGTACCAGCCACTGCAAAAACATGCCAAATTGTAAAGACCATCCATGCTTTGAAGAAACTGCGTCAATTAACAGGCAAAATAACCAGCTAACATCATAATGACAGGATTAAATTCACACATAACAATACTAACCTTAAATGTAAATGGGCTAAATGATCCAATTAAAAGACACAGACTGGCAAATTGGATAGAGTCAAGACCCATCAGTGTGCTGTATTCAGGAGACCCATCTCATGTACAGAGACACATACGGCTCAAAATAAAGGAATGGAGGAAGATCTCCCAAGCAAATGGAAAGCAAGAAAAATCATAGGTTGCAATCCTAGTCTCTGATAAAACAGACTTTAAACCAACAAAGATCAAAAGAGACAAAGAAGGCCATTACATAATGGTAAAGGGATCAATTCAACAAGAAGAGCTAACTATCCTAAATATATATGCACCCAATACAGGAACACCCAGATTCATAAAGCAAGTCCTTAGAGACCTACAAAGAGACTTAGACTCCCACACAATAATAATGGGAGACTTTAACACACCACTGTCAATATTAGATCAACGAGACAGAAGGTTAACAAGGATATCCAGGACTTGAACTCAGCTCTGCACCAAGCAGACCTAATAGACATCTACAGAACTCTCCACCCCAAATCAACAGAATATACATTCTTCTCGGCACCACATCGCACTTATTCTAAAATTGACCACATAATTGGAAGTAAAGCACTCCTCAGCAAGTGTAAAAACAGGAATCACAACAAACTGTCTCTCTGACCACAGTGCAATCAAATTAGAACTCAGGATTAAGAAACTCACTCAAAACCACATAACTAGATGGAAACTGAACAGAACAGCCTACCCCTGAATGACTACTGAGTAAATAACAAAATAAGGCAGAAATAAGGATGTTGTTTGAAACCAATGAGAACAAAGACACAACGTACCAGAATCTCTGGGACACATTTAAAGCAGTATGTAGAGGGAAATTTATAGCAAGAGAAAGCAGGAAAGATCTAAAATTGACACCCTAACATCACAATTAAAAGAACTAGAGAAGCAAGAGGAAACAAATTCAAAAGCTAGCAGAAGGCAAGAAATAACTAAGATCAGAGCAGAACTAAAGGAGATAGAGACACCAAAAAAAACCCTTCAAAACATCAATGAATCCAGGAGCTGGTTTTCTGAAAAGATCAACAAAATTGATAGACTGCTAGCAAGACTAATAAAGAAGAAAAGGAAGAAGAATGAAATAGACGCAATAAAAAATGATAAAGGGGATATCAATCACCACCGATCCCACAGAAATACAAACTACCATCAGAGAATACTATAAACACCTCTACGCAAATAAACTAGAAAATCTAGAAGAAATGGATAAATTCCTGGGCATATACACCCTCCCAAGACTAAACCAGGAAGAAGTTGAATCTCTGAATAGACCAATAACAGGCTCTGAAATTGAGGCAATAATTAATAGCCTACCAACCAAAAAAGTCCAGGACCAGACAGATTCACAGCCAGATTCTACCACAGGTACAAAGCAGAGCTGTTACCATTCCTTCTGAAACTATTCCAATCAATAGAACAAGAAGGAATCCTCCCTAACTCATTTTATGAGGACAGCATCATCCTAATACCAAAGCCTGGCAGAGACACAACAAAAAAAGAGAATTTTAGACCAATATCCCTGATGAACATCGATGCGAAAATCCTCAATAAAATGCTGGCAAACCGAATCCAGCAGCACATCCAAAAGCTTATCCACTACGATCAAGTCAGCTTCATCCCTGGGATGCAAGGCTGTTTCAACATACGCAAATCAATAAACGTAATCCATCACATAAACAGAACCAAAGACAAAAACCACATGATTATCTCAATAGATGCAGAAAAGGCCTTCGACAAAATTCAACAGCTGTTTATGCTAAAAACTTTCAATAAACTAGGTATTGATGGAACATATCTCAAAATAATAAGAGCTATTTATGACAAACCCACAGCCAATATCATACTGAATGGGCAAAAACTGGAAGCATTCCCTTTGAAAACCGGCAGAAGACAAGGTTGCCCTCTCTCACCACTCCTACTCAATATAGTGTTAGAAGTTCTAGCCTGGTCAGTCAGGCAAGAGAAAGAAACAAAGGTTATTCAATTAAGAAAAGAGGAAGTCAAATTGTCCCTGTCTGCAGATGACATGATTGTATATCTAGAAAACCCCATTGTCTCAGCCCAAAATCTCCTTATGCTGATAAGCAACTTCAGCAAAGTCTCAGGATACAAAATCAATGTGCAAAAATCACAAGCATTCCTATACACCAGTAACAGACAAACAGCTAAATCGTGAGTGAACTCTCATTCACAACTGCTACAAAGAGAATAAAATACCTAGGAATCCAACTTACAAGGGATGTGAAGGACCTCTTCAAGGATAACTACAAACCACTGCTCAACAAAATAAAACAGGACACAAACAAATGGAAGATGGGAAGAATCAATATTGTGAAAATATCCATACTACCCAAGGTAATGTATAGATTCAATGCTATCTCCATCAAGCTACCAATGACTTTCTTCACAGAGTTGGAAAAAACTAAAGTTCATATGGAACCAAAAAGGAGTCCGCATAGCCAAGACAATTCTAAGCAAAAACAACAAAGCTGGAGGCATCCTACTACCTGACTTCATACTACCAGGCTACAGTAACCAAAACAGTATGGTACTGGTACCAAAACAGATATGTAGAGAACAGAGGCCTCAGAAATAACACCACACATCTACAACCATCTGATCTTTGACAAACCTGACAAAAACAAGAAGTGGGGAAAGGATTCCCTATTTAATAAATGGTGCTGGGAAAACTGGCTAGCCATATGCAGAAAGCTGAAACTGGATCCCTTCCTTACACCTTATACAAAAATTAATTCAAGATGTATTAAAGACTTAAATGTAAGACCTAAAACCATAAAAACTCTAGAAGAAAACCTAGGCAGTACCATTCAGGACATAGGCCTGGTCAAGGACTTCATGACTAAAACACCAAAAGAAATGGCAACAAAAGCCAAAATTGACAAATGGGATCTAACTAATCGAAAGAGCTTCTGCATAGTGAAAGAAACTACCATCAGAGTGAACAGGCAACCTACAAAATGGGAGAAAATTTTTGCAATCTACCCATCTGACAAAGGGCTAATATCCAGAATCTACAAAGAACTTAAACAAATTTACAAGAAAAAAAAAAAACCCCATCAAAAAGTGGGCAAAAGGTATGAATAGACACTTCTGAAAAGAAGACATTTATGCAGCCAAAAGACACATGAAAAAATGCTCATCATCAGTGGCCATCAGAGAAATGCAAATCAAAACCACAATGAGATACTAACTCACACCAGTTAGAATGGCGATCATTAAAATGTCAGGAAACAACAGGTGCTGGAGAGGATGTGGAGAAGTAGGAACACTTTTACACTGTTGGTGGGAGTGTAAATTAGTTCAACCATTGTGGAAGACAGTGTGGTGATTCCTCAAGGATCTAGAACTAGAAATAACAGTTGACCCAGCCATCCCATTACTGGGTATATACCCAAAGGATTATAAGTCATGCTGCTATAAAGACACATGCACACGTATGTTTATTGCGGCACTATTCACGATAGCGGAGACTTGGAACCAACCCAAATGTCCATCAGTGATAGACTACATTAAGAAAATGTGGCACATATACACCACGGAATACTATGCAGCCATAAAAAAGGATGAGTTCTTGTCCTTTGTTGGGGCATGGATGAAGCTGGGAACCATCATTCTCAGCAAACTATCAGAAAGACAGAAAACCAAACACCGCATGTTCTTACTCGTAGGTGGGAATTGGACAATGAGGACACTTGGATGCAGGGCAGGGAACATCACACACTGGGTCCTGTCAGGTGGTGAGGGGCTGGGGGAGTGATAGCATTAGGAGACATACCTAATGTAAATGATGAGTTAATGGGGGAAGCAAACCAACATGGCTCATGTATACCTATGTAATAAACCTGCACATTGTGCACATGTACCCTATAATTAAAAAAAAAAATTCAGTTACAACCAGGTGTGGTGGTTCACACCTGTAATCTGAGCAGGCGAATCACTTGAGTCCTGGAGTTTAGACCAGCCTGGGCAACATAGGGAGACCCGTCTGTCCAAAAAAATAAAATTAAAATATTAGCCAGATGTGGTAGCACACACCTGTGTTCCCACCTACTCGGGAGGCTGAGGTGGGACGATCGCTTGGACCCTGGAGGTCAAGGCTGTAGTGAGCCATGATCGCACTACTGCAGTCCAGCCTGGGCAACAGAGCAAGACCCTGTCTCAAATAAATAAACAAAACTCATAAGTAATAGAGCCAGAATTTTGAACTATGAAATAGGTAAGATTTAAAAAAAAAGACATTATTTTGTAATGTCTTATATTATCAGACAAGGTATCAGAGACAAGGAAAAAGAAAGGTGGACTGAACACCCAAAGCAGGACTGACGGAACTCAGAAATGGGCTGGGACCACCCTGAGAGAAAGAAAACAAAAGGCGAAGAAAAGGATAAAACAGCCCTGCTGCACTCTGGTGGGATTGATAAGAAGTAGCTTCTGTATCTTGGTATTTTGTACCTTAAAAAAAATTGAGGGGTGGCAGGAATAGAAAACAGAAACAATGTCTCTTTGGGGTGAGAGACAGAAACACCCTGTTCCTCTCAGAGGATGTGGAAACAGTGATGACCTCTGCAAGTGCAGGCGGGCAGTATCCACAGCTCTGCATCACCACTCGGCGTCACCACTGTGCAACCCATCAGTCCTGTGGTGCCCGTTCAAGTCACATTGTGTAAATCTGTCCTACCGCATCTGTATGCTCACCATCTAATAACTTTAGCACAGAATATTGTTTAAGAATGATGAGAGGGAAAAGAAGACTTTGAGTCAACAAGAAAACCTTTGTTTGTTTACATTTACCTTATCATCCATTCTTTGTAGTATATATCAGAAGACTTTCATTTTAGGTTTTTAAAAATCATTTATATGTAATGAGTTAAAAACCTTAGTTATCCAGAAACACATATTCTGAGCAACATGTTTTTGGTACCACCTGCTATCTTATATATTTCTCGTCTGCATGCTTCTGTATACCTAGTAGATGTCTGTAGGCAGATCACCTTACATTGTGATTTCTTTTAAATTGGGAAAAATGTCCTTTGAATATCTTATGGTTCAGCAGGGGCATTAGAAAATATAAACAACTGTTGTGTGATATGTGCAAAAGAAATGTGAACAATGTTTAGGAGTAATATAGAGAAGAAAATGACAGTTTCTTTGTAGAGAAATGATTTGAAGGAATAACTAGGATTTTCCTGGAGTACATGGCCTGGGAGTAGACAGGACTGTTCAGATAAAGAGATCACTATTTATAAATTACAGAGGTGTGAAGAATATGCTTATAGCAATTTTAGGGGAAGTACAAGGAGTTCGGTATTGGTAGAAAGTAAAGGGCCTGGAGGGGTCAAATAACAGGAGATGATGCTGGGAAAAAAGCAGAGGACAGGCCATTTCTCCCCACTGCCACTACCCCTTTACCCCCATTAAGAACCTATGGGTTTATATATTTTAAAATATCTTAAAATATGTAAATATCTAAGTAAGCTCTTCACTCCTATTCTACCTTATGGAGACCTTTTTTAAAGAGTGAATTTTATAGAGACATAGGAAATGTTAGTTTGCATTGTTTTCACTTTGCCCCTATAGTTTTTTAAAAAGCAGACTCACTTTTTACAAGAGGAAGAATTTGGATTAGTGCTGGATACATACTGTTTTGACTTGTAAAATGACTCTTTAATAGAAATGGACAAAGAGAATATGCTAATAAAATAACTTAAGTATGTGTATGTGTGTGCATGCTAAATTTTTTTTCTTCTGTTCTCTTCATTTTGTGCTCATCAATTGCTGCTATTTACTGTGGTGCATTTTTCCTGAACACCTGCTGTCAAATGCATCAAGTCTTTTCTTGCACAGTGCTACAGGTTTTTACAGAACTGAGCAAGCCCAACATTAGACAGATAGCCTAAAGACTGATTGATTTATTTGTTTTAATACAAATATACGCTCACATGTTGACATACAGAAATCTGTTTCAAATGAATTATTTTTTAAAGAACAAAGAACTTTATAACCCTAGTACCTAATCCTATGCCTGACACATAGTAGATACTCAGCAAATGTCTGTGGGATTGAACTGCTCTGTGAAGCCTAGCTAAACACTAAAGACTCCCACAACTTTTTCAGCTTTATGGGCAAGTGATTATCTTAAATAGTTATAATACAAATTGAATTATTGTTTAAAAAGCATCTCCACCAGTTGAAAAGTCAAGTCATGACACATTGTTAAGATCCAGGTTTTAATTTAACAGATATTGTTCTCTTTGCAGAATAATTACGAATCTATTTAAAATAAATGCTTTTTTATCTTTATCTCCCTTTGCACAATGGAGTGGCATTGTCAAAAGGGGAAAGTGTCTAATAATAAATTGAAAACATTGTGCAGTTATACTTCAAAGACATCTCTTAAATTGTCCTATTCAGGTTCACTGCCTCTGCTATTATTCATGTTCTAATTTAGGGCCTCGAAATTGTATTAGTTGCCTAACTGGAAGTTGCACTTCGTTCCTGTGCTTCTTCCACGCTGCTGCCAGAATCATTTACTTTCTTCAACAGAAAATCAAGCCTGCTCTTTTCCTCATTAAAAACCTTCTGCAATTTGCTACGGACTGTGAGATGAGAACCAAACTCCTTGGCATTACATACCATATGTAATGTAATTATACCTGTGGATTTTTTTTCTTAATCTACCTTCATGTCCCCATATTTCTAAGCATCCTCTACCAGTGCTTCCCAAAATTTTTCATGACATGTGACACATGGAATAATAACCAGATGATACCACTGTCTGACTGCCTGAAGTCTCTGGCTTCTCTGAGCTTTCTGGCCCTTCTGAGATCTGAAGAAAACAATATCTTAAGCATACCCTCTAATCCATTCCCAGTACAACCACTGGGAAAGTCTGCCCTACATGTGACTACAGTAAACCTTTTCACCTCCCAGGAATGGTTTGTGCACTGCTTTTCTTCTTTGCTTATAATATTCATTCTGCCTTTTCGCAGATTCTCAATCTGGTAAATTTCCCCTCCTTGCCATTTAAAGCCCAGCTCATTTGGATTAGGGAAATGTTTCTGGAATTTTTTTAAGAATATGTGAAGCTCTTTGTTTCCAATTAAAGTTTTATCTTAAATCAATTAATTTTGAACCTTAGAAATTCTCTTTCCATTTTCTGACCCATTTGTAATAACTTAATTTTAAGGTTACACCTACTGTACCGATAATGATTTTGTTTTTAAAAATACAAATAAAAATCTCCCTTCCTTGGCTTTTTGGAAACAGTTTCTTTCCCCCGTAAATTATATTGCCCATGGTTTCATAAATACACATCTCAAATGGGTTACTTATGTAAAGGGTGTGTGTGCTTACTTGCATGCGTGTGTGTGTGTGTGTGTCTATCACTACTATTACTAACATATATATCATTACTACCCACTTAGCTATACTCTAAAGTTAAAAGATCTCAAAATACTTCTTGTGAAAAGGTTTACTAAGCTCAAAATTCTAAGAGAAAAATTATGAAAATTGGTTTCCTTTGTTTGACAGAGCCTATTGCTTATTTTAAGTGTAATTGATCTTTTGTTTGTTTTGAGACAGGGTCTCACCCTGTCACTCAGGCAGGAGTGCAGTGGTGGATGGCTCCCTGGGCCTCAACCTCCTGGGCTCAAGTGATCCTCCCACCTCAGCTGGGACTACAGGTGTGTGTACCACCACACCCGGCTAATTTTTATGGTTTTTTTTTGTTTGTTTGTTTTTTTGTAGAGATGGGGTTGCGCCATGTTGCCTAGGCTGGTCTCAAATGCCTGAGCTCAAGCGATCTGCCCGCCTTGGCCTCCCAAAGTGCTGGGATTACAGTTGTGTGTGTGCCACTGTGCCTAGCCTGACTGATTTTGATCTCTAACACATTCCTCTCATAACTATTTCTGCTTTTCCAAAAAAGTTTTATGTATAGGTTAGGTAAATGTTTCTGGTTTTATCTCATTGAATGATTGGCTTTTAGTATCAGCATCAATCAAGTATAATTTGACTCACCTCATCCTTAAATTCTTACTTAATTTGGTAATTATTGTGTATTTTATCATTTTCTACTAGTGTCTTAGCCTGTTGATCAAAGCTTGCTGCAGTTAGTTGTTTGCGTGTTGATCTTTCTCTACTTTTTAATGTTCTTAAAGGTAAGGACCAAGTCATATGCTTCTGTGTTTTCCTCACAGTGCTTCGCACAAAAAAAATTTGTCTAGTAGGTGTCTTTTTAGTTACTTTTAAAATATCTTGTGGGTAGTTAAGACTTTTTTATTCAAATTTGATATAAAATCTGTTTTTGTTCTCTGATGCCTGTTCAGCAGATACTTACCCAGACTGAAGTAGTTTACATTCTTTTTCAGTGTCCCAAAAGCTTAATTAGCAAATAATATAATACAGAGTGCTCCCTGCATAGGCTCTCATGGATTTTACATACTACTGCTTATTTTATTAGTCTCTAAAGTCATTCTTCTCCCAGTGTAATTACACTTTTAAAAATTACTAAATTGCATAAGAGATATTATGAAATTGTGTTCCTGGAACATTGAGAATTTCAAGCTTTAAAAGACAGCAGCTAAAGTGAAAGACACAGCAACATTTTCAAAAGTTAGCTTTGTACATCTCTTGGCTGAGTAATGTGAACCCACACATGGAAAGATTTAATATATACAGGAATGTTCTGGGCCTCTGTAAGAGCTGATCCCTCTATCAGGTTTCTGTTGCAGACAACAAGCATGTTTCTTCTAGCTATTAGGAAAGGGTTATGAATTGAGCATTTCAGAGGCTATGGTAAGAAGCAGGGAGAGAGGGGGGCAAGTAGAGAATTGCTAAATATCAATTCTTTTTAAATATTGAGATTTAGATATAAAAATCAAGAATCTGTATTTTGACTTGACTTTTCAATCTATTATTCTAACCTCCTAGCTCATTGTTCCATTTATTCAAAGAACATTAACATCTGCCATATATTAAGAATTCAGAGATTACTAACATTGCCTATATTCAAGGATCTATAATCAAGTACTGAGGATAATTATACAAGAACAGTAATCACTATAATAGCATTTAATACTTACTGAAGCATACATGCCATATGCCAAACACTGAGCTAAGCACATTATATCAATATAGATATAAAAACACCTGCTGATTTGTCCAAACACACAGCTAATAAGTTATTGAGCTAGAATTTTCCTCCAGCTAAGCTGATTCTTTTGCCCTCACTTTTAACCTTGTATGTCAAATTACAAGTTTAAAATTCATTTATGTACTTGGAAGAGTCATAGAAGTTTCAATAAAAGAGAAGACTTTTAAGCTGAGACTTGAACAAGAAGTGGAGCTTCCCTGATAGACAAAGAGATAAAATGTCACTCTGAGCAGAGGGAGAAATATGTGCAAAAACAGGGAGGCAGAAAGCAGCGTGGTGAGTTTTACTAACTGGGTGTTCAGGTGTTCCTAAGCAAGTCCAAGTTCAAGTATAGCATTTCAAGTTTCTATGATTTTAGTGTGACTCCTATCTTATCTACAGCTCCTTTTCTTTTCTCACAGGGTGAGAAATGCTGTACTTGAACTTGGACTTTTTTCTTTGATGTACAATTAAATGATTAGAAAATAGGAAGTTAAGGTATTTGCAGTTAGAATGATCACGTTAGCTATGATGTAGATAAAGCAAGGAAAAAGAAGGAAAGAATAAGACTGCAGGCAGAAAAACAACTAGCACAGCAGTTATGATATTCTAGACAAATGATTATGTTGGCTTGATTTCACTGAGTAAACATTTATTGGGTGCCTTGTATGTGCCATAGCTGAGCTTACAGTGTTGAATAAAATGAATATGATTCCTGCCATTACATACAGTCTACAATCTGTTGGGAAAGACAGACAGTAAACAAACACACAAAATACACAATAAAGAAGAATGAGTAGAAGTGACAGTTTTAAGAGAGATTTAAGTAGTGTTAGCCAGGTCTATGCATTAGTTGGATTTAGAGGAAGAAAGAGATACCTAGAATAAATCCAGGGTTTCTTTGAGATAATTCAGAGCTGTTACCAAAGATCCACCTCCCTCCCTGGTTTCTGGAACTATTCTCTCCATGAATCATGATTCATTGATATGTTTTTATTAAAGTATAAAGGCTCAGTGCTGCTTTCCTTTCCTAGAGGAAGGTACTCCCTATATACACATACACACCCTTGTTGATTATTTTAAATGAATGTGGGAGCCAATGGGACCTGATTTTTCAAGATTTCTGTTTTAATACTTTTGTCTGAACAAGTATTTCTATGTTAATGAAATTAGATTTGAGCATTTGATAGAACATGAAACTATAAGTGTTGAATTTCAGAATTTATAAAAAAGAAAAGGCAGCCTTATAATTGTGGTATAAGGTTTGATAGTTAAGGCTCCTTCATGTGAAATACCAGATGTTTTGAGTCCTTGATATGAAGGTCAGAAGAAAAGAAGGATATTGGTTTCATAATAAACTAACATGTTTACAGTAATGACTATGCAGTGTAAGCTGTGGATATTTTGTTGTATAAGAATGGCAGGGGATCCTAGAACTGGGGGCTGGAAGGCCCATTTAAAAGGTCATCCAATATGATAACTTTTAGTCTGGAGCACACAAGCAGATTTCAGGTGAACTCCCTGAAATTATTTGCAAAATTGGGGGTATTTTTGCATATGTATAGTTTGAGGTGAATTTTTGTCAAACGCACATAAGGCACCTGTAATTAAAGAGCCACCTTCATTTTCACACATGAGGAAACTGAGGCTGTTACAGATGTAGAGACTTGCCCAAGGTCTTGAATAAGTTCTCAGAAAGGGAGTTTGTTCTATGATTTTTTTTTTAATAAAGGTTTAATGGAGAGACCACAGTGTCCAACATGGCCTTGGAGCCATAGGGTTCAGAGTATTAGAAAGCCTTGGCTTCTTTTTTCATTGAGTTGTCATATGGTGATTTTAATAATAATAGAACATGCTATCATTCAGAATACATTCTTCCACCCTAATATCCCAAAACAGTATTTTTAAAGAAATTCTAGGAAGGGTGTTAACTCATTCAGAGTTCTACAGGAAGGAAGGCTCTTTCCTACTATTTTTTAAGCATAACTTTCACTGACAAGATCAGGCCAGAAAAAGCCTAGCTGGCTGTTGGCCCAGACAGTGTTATAATCATTGAAGTATACTCAACCTGCACTGCCTGAGGATAGCTACAGCTAAAAAAAATAAATAAATAAGCACACACAGATGTATGCTGAGTGTTCCAATGACTTAGCTGACATGTATGCTCTATATCCTTTGCTGTGTTCTTTCAACTGTTAGAAAGGAAATTTTAAAATAGCCTAGAATTTGTTATTCCAGTAGGGTGAAAAGGACAACTTCAACTTTAAAAAAATAACCAAGCTCTCCACAGCTGTATCCCCAGCAAGTAAATCAATCTGGCATATAGTAGTTGCTTAATAATTTTTTTGATGAGAGAATTGTTGAACTTTGTTAGTTATATTTCAGAAAGAGAATTTTGTTTGTTCATCTATAATGATTATCATGTAGTGTCAAAATAGTAAAATCAAAAAGGACTGATTCAACATTTAGAAACCCCAGATTTCAGCGGTTTCTGTAAGTTATTGTATGACCTTGGGCCTCATTTTCTTTGTCTTAATAAGGATATAATAATATCTAATTCCCAAAATTTGGGGGAATATTAAATGAGCTACAATGTGTCGAAGATGCTTCATAGATCCTTAAGTGCTATATAAATATTAATGTTATTTATCTTAGATAACATTTTCAATTTTTTAAATATGTATTTACTGAAATCATCTTTATTTCCTAAGTCCTGTATTTGTTTTGGGTAGAAAGAAGTGATTTCCGTGATTGAATTGGAGTTTTGAATTCTTTGATAAAATACATTTTAAGGTGTACAGAATTGTCTGCAAAGAATTAAAACACTCATTTTTAAGCAAGGGAAATATATTTATTTTATGATTTTTCCTAATTGAATTTTTGCCAGCTAATTTGTACATAAGTTAAGAATTGATTGATATATATTTGATAGACAATCACCCTCTTCTAGGTATTATAACAAATACAAAAAGTATACAACAGCATTTTCCAAAGTGGAAAAGAAATATTAGTTTTTGAGATGTTCCATGATCAGAGTTTGGGAATTTAAAATAGAATTTTTACATACTACCATAGGTTTCTCCTGGATATTTTTATTACCCGTTAATATAATTTCCAAAAATTCCTTTATATAGAAACCTATACAAACCTTTTATTTTGTTTCTACACAGTGTTCTCCAAATTTATTTAACAAGAAAACCCTTTTTTCCATTACATTTGTTAACATTCACTCAAGTATTTTATAAAGCACTGGTATGAGATATGATGATATGACCCCATGGATTTGAACAGTCTGTTTGGAACTCTAAGTATGAACATGGTGAAGTACATTAAAACAAAACAAACAAACAAAAACAAAACAAATTAACTATGAGATTGTGAAATGGTTGCAATATATGTCACCAAATTCGTGGCTAAATCATAGAAATTGATCTGTCACAGCTTGTTAAATAAGTATTCTTTCTCTTACATGACTTCTTGTGTGATTTTTTCCAAACTGCTTAGTCAAAGAAGATAATCTTTCCAGATAGAGAAAATTTTTAAATATCTTTATTCTTCTTTAAATTTACTGATTTATAAATACTGGGAGTCTAACAATTGCAAGTTATTACTCTTTATCAATCCTTTTTATTTAGTTTCAGTTTACATACAATAATTGTATCAACTTATATGTACAAGTCAATTCATTTAGACATGTGTAAACCTGTGAAACCACCTCTGCAATTAAGGTGCAGAACCTCCCCATCACCTTCAAAAGATTGCTTTTGCCCCTTTGCAGTCCATCTTTCCCACTTCCTCAGGTTGCAGTCAACCACTAGTCTGCTTTTTGCTACTAGAGATTAGATTGGACTTTGTAAATATTTTATATAAATGCAGTATGTACTCTCTTATGTCTGTTCTATTTGACTCAGCATGATGAGACTCATGCACATTGTTGAGTGTTCAGCATTTCCTTTCTATTGTTGAGTAGTATTCCATTATATATGTTGACTATTCACTCATAAGTTGGTCGACATTTGGGTTTACAATTTTAGCTATTGTGAATAAAGCTACTGTGGGCTGGGCACAGTGGCTCACACCTGTAATCTCAGCACTTTGGGAGGCCAAGGTGGGTGGATCACTTGGACATGGGCATTTGAGACCAGCCTGGGCAACATGGCAAGACCCCATCTTTACTGAAAATACAAAAGAAATAGCTGGGGCCGGGCGCGGTGGCTCGAGCCTGTAATCCCAGCACTTTGCGAGGCCGTGGCAGGCGGATCACCTGAGGTCTGGAGTTCAAGACCAGCCTGGCCAATATGGCAAAATCCCATCTCTACTAAAAATACAAAACATTTGCCAGGCGTGGTGGTGGGTGCCTGTAGTCCCAGCTACTTGGGAGGCTGAGGCAGGAGAATCGCTTGAACCCAGGAGGCAGAGGTTGCAGTGAGCAGAGACCGCACCACTGCACTTCCAGCCTGGGCAACAAGAGTGAAACTCCACCTCAAAAAAAAAAAAAATAGCTGGGCATGGTGGTGCATACCTGTGGTCCCAGCTACCTGGGAGGCTGAGAAGAGAGTATCACTTGAGCGCAGGAGGTGGAGGTTGCAGTGAGCCAAGATCACATCACTGCACTCTAGCCTGGGTGACAGAGTGAGACTCTGTCTCAAAAAAATAAAATCTGTGAACTTCAATATACAAGTCTTTGTGTAGATATGGGTTTTTTCTTCCTAGGTAACTACCTAGGAGTGAAATAACTGGGTTGTTATGATGTGGTATGTTTAACTTCTTAAGAAGCTGACAAATAGCTTTCCAAAGTGGTTGTTCTATTTTATATTCCCATTAACAGTGTATGTAAGTTCTAGTTGCTCCATGTCCTTGATCAGTCTTTGGTATTGTTAGTGTCTTTAATTTTTATCATTCTTATAATGTAATGGTATCTCGTTGTGGTTTAAATTTGCATTGATCTGATAACTAATGATGTTAAGTATCTTTTCACATACTTACCTCACAAAGGAAGCTGTATGGTTAGCAAGTATGTTCAAATTTTTAGTCCAGTTACTTTGGGTTATTTTCTTATTATTGAATTATGAGGATTCTTTATATATTTTGGATACACGCCCTTTGCAAATAATGCATATTGTGAATATTTTATCCCAGTCTGTGACCTGTCTTTTCGTTTTCTTAAAGGTACCTTTTGAAGAGAAATTGTTTTGATTTTTGTAAAGACCAGTTTATCCATGTTTTTCTTTTATACTTCTAGAAGTTTTGTAGTTTTAGCTCATACATTTCAAGTTTATTTTTCAGTATGGTGTGAGGTAAGGGTCAATGTTCATTTTTTTAATATGGATTTCTAGTATTCACAGTACCATTTCTTAAGATAATTTCCTTTTTGAGTGCCTTAAAATCAATATGGACTTCCTTTTTCTATTTTATTTATCTGTATCTTTATCCTCTAGATACTATCACACTATCTTGTTTCTTTAGCGTTATAAGTTTTGAAGTCAAGTAGTGTAAGTTTTTCCACTTTGTTCTTTTTAGAAGTTGCTAAAAGTTGCCACATTCCCTCTGTAGATATACACAGAGATTTTAGACACATACCTCTTTAACCACTTTGAGATAATTCACATACCATAAAATTCACTATTTGAAATATTTAATTCATTGATTTTTAGTATATTCACAGATATGTATAACCATCACCATAGTCAATTGTACACATCTTATTCGTGCTTCCTCCTATTACCAAGAGCAATGTCTGGTATGTAATACATGCTCACCAAATTTTTCTGAATAAGTGAATTCATTAGTTGTAAAATAATGTAGGCATTAGCCTCTAGTAAAATATTAAGAAGGCTTATTTGACTGCATTCAGCTCTAGAAGTATTCTTTTATTAGAACTCTGCTATTTTGAGGGATCTCTGAAACAGCTAACAGCTTAACCCAGATATAGATACAGATATATATATATATGTAGCTACAGATTTTTTTTTTTTTTTTTAATGGAGTCTCACTCTGTCACCCAGACTGGAGTGCAGTAGTGCTATCTTGGCTTACTGCGACCTCTGCCTCCTGGGCTCAAGTGATCCTCTCACCTTAGCCTCCTGAGTGGCTGGGACTACAGGCATGCACCACCGTGCCCAGCTAATTTTTGAATTTTTTTGTAGAGTTGGCATTTTGTCATGTTGCCCAGGCTGGTCTCAAACTCCTGGACTCAAGCAATCTGCTCTCCTTGCCCTTCCAAAGTGCTGGGATTGGCTGGGCACCGTGGCTCATGCCGGTAATCCCAGTGCCCTGGGAGACCAAGGCAGGCAGATCGAACGCCTGAGGTCAGGAGTTCGAGATGAACCTGGCCAATATGGTGAAACCCCATCTCTACTAAAAATACAAAAATTAGCCAGGTGTGGTGGCATGTGCCTGTAGTCCCAGCTACTAGGGAGGCTGAGGCAGGAGAATCTTGCAGTGAGCTGAGACTGTGCCACTGCACTCCAGCCTGGGTGGCAGAGTGAGACTCTGTCTCAAAAAGAAAAAAAAAAACACAAAGTGCTGGGATTATAGGCGTGAGCCACCATGCCTGTCCTTAAACCATATTTTAGTAGTTATTTAAGGAAGTTACAAAAAAATTCCTTTTGATATAATGAGTGCAAGTTATTTGCACATTTTTGAAAAGAGAACAGTCATCTTTTATTCACCTGATAATTGCTGAGAAGGGCAAACCTCCCATAAGTACTGCTTTTCTTTTTTCTTTTTTTTTTTTTTTCTTTTTTTGGAGACAGAGTCTGGCTCTGTCCCCAAGGCTGGAGTGCAGTGGGGCAATCTTGGTTCACTGCAACCTCCACCTCCCAGGTTCAAGCAATTCTCTGCCTCAGCCTCCAGAGTAGCTGGGATTACAGGCACCCATCACCACGCCTGGCTGATTTTTTTTTTGTATTTTTAGTAGAGACAGGGTTTCATCATGTTGGCCAGGCTGGTCTTGAACTCGTGACCTCCTGATCCACCCACCTCAGCATCCCAAAGTGCTGGGATTACAGGCGTGAGCCACCGCGCCCAGGCTTCTATTTTCAAAAGTACTCTTGACATTGTTTGTATCTGTGACATAGACTATGGAATCTCTGGTACTTGTTTGATTTACCAATTATGAATAATAGTGGATTGTTCATGAAATTCCAGACATCTTTCCCTAGGTATCTTTGAGGTGGAATGTTAGTTCTGAGCCCAGTTAATTCATGTTGCCTCATTTTCCTTATAGGCTTTGATGCGGCCTGGAAGAATTGATAGAATCATCTATGTGCCTTTACCGGATGCAGCAACAAGAAGGGAAATATTTAAGCTGCAGTTTCACTCCATGCCTGTCAGTAATGAAGTTGACCTGGATGAACTCATCCTTCAAACCGATGCATACTCAGGAGCAGAGGTAAGATAGTTCCCTTCAAAATACCTTAGTGGGAGGAAAGCGGTGACTTGGGGTCATTAAGCAAAATAAATTGCTTGCTGTGAGGTATTTTAAATGACCATATACTAAGAAATCTTGAAACAGGAAGTGCAGTACATGACATAGTCACTAAGTTAAATTGCACTTTACGTGGCTTCTATTATATCACAATTGTTTTTTACTTGCTCCTATTATTTCTCAAAATGTAGTCTTCAGAGGAATAGCATAATATAGTGAGAAGAACACTAGACTAGAAGTAGATTCTTCCACTGGGCTTCTTAATACAGCAGTTTCTAACCAATCACACACTTCTCTAACTTTGCTTTCTTTACCCATCAAATGGAAATGATACTACTACCTTCCCTCCTGTTTCCTCATGGAGAGCATAGAAATAAAATTAGGATATCATGAGTATAAAGGGCAAAGCAAACAGATTGTATCATTATCATCTTTTTATCATTTTGGCAAGTTATCCCAGTCTAATTTTGTATTAAAGATTCTCTCACAGTAAAAGGGACCATCTGCCCTTACCTCTGAAGATAAGCTCTTGACAAGAACAGCAAGACCTCTGTGAAAATATCAAAATGACTTTTATGTATGGCAGATAAACATTTTTTCCCTCCTTACCAACTCTTTACTTAAGCTATTTTTATTTACCAAATGAAATTCCATGAAATAATTCTGCAACTTTTCTAGCTGCATTTCTTAAGGAAAGGACCAACTATGTACCTCGACACAGAAATAGCATCTGTCACACCAATGATGTGGACTTGTAATGGGAGATTAATATTTTTTTAAGTACGAGGTTACAGATTATTTTTATTCTGAATTACTCATTAGGCTAGGACTCCACATTCTATTTTGCTTGCTATTGTTTTCATTCATCTTATGTAAACACCGAAGAGATTACCATATGACAGATCATTAGTGGTACTCCGAGAGTCTATTTGGAACTGAACTTAGTGTATCATGCAGTCATAGCTAATAACAACAGCCAAAATAAATCCCAGATCTATTCATTGTTTTGCCCCAAGAACCATAGATATAGATATAGACAGTCCCCAACTTATGACAGTTTGACTTAAGATTTTGGGGCTTTACAATGGTGCAAAAGTGGTACACACTCAGTACACTTCTCAACTTACAATACAGCTACATCTGGATAAATCCATCTTAAGTTGAAAATAACAAATCGAAGATATCATAAGTCAAAAACATATATGCATTTTCAACTTAGACATATTCAACTGATGATGGGTTTACCAGGACATAGCCCTATCCTAAGTTGAGGAGCATTTGCATTTGATTTTCCTCCTTTATATTTTTCAAGTCCACTGGAATAAAAAGCCATGTGGAAAGTAGCTTGAGAAGCAGTTGAAGTGCGCTCACCTTCAACTCCTGAAACAATGATCTTTATGACCATCCATAAAGTTAAAATGAACGTAGAGTTATGGTTAACTGACTGCTCCAACATTTCTAGAATTTAGTTTTTGATTTGAGACAAGGGCTGGCATCATGTATAATGATATGGCAATTTGCAGGAAACAGCAAGAGGAAGAAACCATAAATCTCTCACTTGAGTTGGGTGAACTGGAAGAGCAGTTAGCAAGATATAAATGTGCCTTTCTCACTTTGAAGTAATTCATGGTAGTAACATCGAAGTGCAAAACAAAAATAAAACCCAGTGAGATTCTATCTGGCTGAAAGGAAAAAAACCTCATTTGGTGCCAGCAATTATTGTACTGGCTTGCTAATTCTTATGTAGTGCACTTCTTATTTGATCTAACATGTAAGCACATTTATGATTAATTTTTATATGAGATCTTCTGAAAATCGTCACAGGAAAAGTAGCAGAAAATTCTGTCTTTCCTCAAATTATATTTTTGTGTTTCATAATTGGGTTGGGGAAGGGATCCCGTTGTCCTATTTATAATTAGTATATTATTACAACTTCATAGAAATTTTGCTAACAGCTACATCTTAGTAGTTCTGTGGTTTCTAAGTTAGATAAGGCAGGTTTGTTCCCTGTTGAGGGTTTTTGTTTTGTTTTGTTTTGGTCTGAATAGTTAGGCAGTTCACACAGTTGTTTTAGGAAAATTATTATTTCTTTAAAAGTCTTAAAGTTAATAAACGGGAGATTTAGGACAGGTTAAGTAATGCTTAAGATAAAAGGTTTCACCTTTGTTTCTGTGTCTTCACACAGAACCTTCTACATGGTGTGTGTTTAACAAGCACTTGACAAACTGTGGGGAAAAAAGATTTTTAAATTAGATTTAGGAAAAATAGACTTCAGTTCTCATTTGTTACAAGAGGAGCCCTCTAACTCCCTGCTGTAGACACAGCCATTTTCTCAGAGTTGGAGTGTCTCTTTGGCCACTTTGGGTATAAAAATGAAACTACTGTCAATTAATTGTCCTCACAAGAGAATAGTATATTATATTCAAGATTATATAAAATTAATTTTATTTAACTGTATACTATTAGCTATATGAACAAGAATTTGGGCAGGAAAGGCAGAGACGAGGAAATTCCTGGCACTCTAATTGTTTTTTAGAAACAAAATGTTGAAGTGTGGTGAGCATTTTCTATTTTTAGTGAAAAAGTTGTAGAGGATGATTAAGATGGAGATGATACTGGTACTTTTTTTTTTTTTTTTTTTTTTTGAGACAGAGTTTCACCCTTGTCTCCCAGGCTAGAGTGCAGTGGCACGATCTTGGCTCACTGAAACCTCGCCTCCCGGGTTCAAGCATTCTCCTGCCTCAGCCTCCCAAGTAGCTGGGATTACAGGCACCCACCACCACGCCCAGCTAATTTTTGTATTTTTAGTAGAGACAGGGTGTCACCACATTGGCCAGGCTGGTCTTGAACTCCTGACCTCAGGTGATCCGCCCGCCTCGGCCTCCCAAAGTGCTGGGATTACAGGCGTGAGCCTCTGTGCCCACCACTGGTACTTTTAATGGCAGGGGTGAGAAGAGGTTACTTTAAAAAATTATTTTCTTTTCACTTGGTTATTTATTTTGCCCAATCAGCATTGTTGTATAAAAGCTTAGACCACCTCAGTGTTTGAAATAGCTCCTTCTGCTCAAAGTTACTCCATTTTTCCTCCGTGGAGAGGGTATACAGAGAATTGAAGCACTTTTGTAAGCCTCAGGAGGCTCTCAAGAGGAAGTCTGTCACCAGCTGGAAGGGGAATACAGCCATTAGGGAGCAGCCTCTGAGGGGAGACTGAAGCAGGTTGTATCTTTTAGCCATCTCTGCCACCTGCCACTCATTGTCCCTGTGGCTATGGCCCTCATTGTCCTGGCTTCTTGGCTGTAGCTGTCAGTTAATGAAAAAACATGTGCCATTTAAAAGCAGATGGGAATTTCTCTCAGGAGGAAGTAAGTCTTTTTGGTTATCACTATTGTTTTCTTTTGCATTGATTTTTGTTTTTTAAGTTATTTGTAGCAATTCCACCTCATTTATTCACTTGTCTTTTATCGAATTATCCTGGTTACTTTTGGAAGAGTTTTATCTCTAACAGGAGATCAACTGTCACAAATATATTTACAAAAAAAAGCAATAACTGGGCTCATTACCCCATGTGCCCTATGCTTGGGAACACAGGTGATGAGTAAGATACGTAATTTCTTCTGTGTATCAGAATTTGCTGACATAGGCCAAAGACTGATATCTGTAAAATTGGGGTTGAATTTTTATTTGCATTTGGATATTATCCTCCTTTCAGTGAATCCCTTGGTATCACCAATTTGTGAGGGAGTCAGGCCCTTCTTGGCCAGTTTGTAAATCTCCTCCCTTACATCTTCAGCCAAGTGGGGACACTACGGTGACAGGGAAGAGCCAATTGGGACAGGCCCTTCCTGGGAGCAGGCATACAACTCATGATGTGGCAGTCAGGAGCAAAAAAACACCTCCTTTTCTTTAAAATGTAAAAATTTGCTCACTATAGTGGTTTTTTTATTGTAATCTTATGAATGTAGCTCTAGAAAATCTTTTTAAAGCAATTCATTAGAGTTAAATACATTTCACACTGAGTTTTCAAAAAGCTTTAACTTCATGTAAACTTAGTCTGTTTGTTTTATTTTTAAATGATCTGTCATGCCCTGAATTCTGTTTTGTAGTCTATGCCTTCCTGGGTCTAATAATAGCACAAGATCTTCATGCCAGCTTGACATTAAAAAAAATCACCTTCTAGTTTGCCTCATTAATTCAAGAAGGGTCCTATTCACTATGCTTGAGCTATTATAGCTATTAAAAGGAGAGCCTTAAATTACTTTTCTGTCTCACTGATTAACGTTTTTTCTGACATCTCTTTTTCTCCCACACAGTGAAAACAGAAGGAGCAGTTATAGCGACTTAAAATGTCTGTACTCTTCCTACGTGAAATCTCTCGTGATAGTATTCCCCAAACTAAAATATCAGAGTCATTGTATTAGAATCTGGCATAGATTGTTCATCTGACCAGTCAAACAACACATGTGAGATAGGAATAAGGATTCTAAGGAAGGACCATTTGACCTGGTCTTAAGCACTCTACTTGTTATTGTTAGAAAGCAGCTAGCAGCAGTGTACTTGTCTCCAAAGTGAAGCAGAGCACCACAGTACTTAGCACTCTCCTATAGACCAGGGGTTCCCAACCTCCTGGCCACGGACCAGTACCAGTACCTCATAGCATGGGTGAGTGGCAGGCAAGTGAGCATTACTGCCTGAGCTCTGCCTCCTGTTAGATCAGCAGTGGCATTAGACTCTTATAGGAGCATGAACCCTATTGTGAACTATGCATGCGAGGGATCTAGGTTGTGTTCTCCCTGTGAGAATCTAATGCCTGAGAACAGTTTCATTCCAAAACCATCCCCCCACCCCATTTGTGGAAAAATTGCCTTCCACAAAACCAGTCCCTGGTCCCAAAAAGGTTGGGGACTACTGCTATGGACTGTCTGCAACCTACTTTTCCTGCCTAATCAGAAACTGCCCTATGAAAACATGCTGCTATCACCAAGTAGTCTACTATTTTTATTTGAGATCTTCTTTGCTATCTCTCTATTCTTCCTTGTGTCTTTACACTAAAATTCTGTATCTATGCCCCAGAATTTCAAAATACTCAGTGCCCTGTATCTGCAGGTGCCATCTGCAAATTCAACCAACTGGGAATAGAAAATATTCAGAAAAAAGAAACAAAAAATAACAATACAACAACAAAAAGTACAAATTTGAAAATATAGCATGACAACTATATAGCATTTACATTATATCAGTTGTCATAAGTAATCTAGAGATGACATATACAAGAGGATGTGCACAGGTTATGTGCAAATACTATGCCGTTTTATATAAGGGACTTCAGCATCCTTGGATTTTGGTATCTAAGGGGCTCCTGGAACCAGTTGCCCTTGGATACCAAGGGACAACTATATTCTTTCCTTACACGACCTACTGAAATAACTACTTTGTCATTAAACCATAATGACCACCCCACCAATAAATAGCCTATTCTTTTGTACTCTTTTACACTTATTTTTGTTTTACTTGTTTGGCTGTTACCATATTTTTTCCTGTAGTTATTTTATTTTTTTAGAGACAGGGTCTCATTCTGTTGCCCAGGCTGGAGTGCAGTGTCATGATCACACCTTACTGCAACCTTGAACTCCTGGGCTCAAGTGGTCCTCTGGCCCGAGCCTCCTGAGTAGCTAAGAATAGAGGGGCATGCCACTGTGCCCAGCTAATTAAAAAAAAAAAAATTCATAGACATTGGGGGTCTCACCATGTTGCCCAGCCTGGTCTCAAACTGCTGGCCTCAAGCAATCCTCCTATCTCAGCCTCCTAAAGTGTTGGGATTACAGGCCTGAGCCACTGTGTCTGGCCTCTGTAGTTATTTTAATATGAGCAGCTGCCTCATCTCCCCAAACACAGATTCTCTAGGGCAGAGATCAGTTCTTGCACTTCTTAAAGTCTGGCAAAGCAGCTGTCTCACACACACTCGGTGGGCATTAATATTAGATGGGTGGTAGATTTATGTGTTAATTCTAAGTCATTTTACCAACCAAAAATGTCAGTTTTAACATTTGCTGAAGTGGCACTTTCTAGTTTTAATCATATTTTCATATATATTATCTATTTGAGTACCCTAACTCTATGAGAGCAGTGCTATAGCAAAAGAACTAAAGTCAAGCAAAAGCAATTGGCTTGTCTGAGATCCCACAGCAAATAAGTGACAAACCTGGGACCAGAAACCAGGTCTCTCAGTTCCACTTGAAGGACTCCACGATCTCCTAATGCCTCTGTGTCAACACAACGTTCTTTGAAACTTTCATAGTTCCCTTTGACATCTCTGAATATTTGATAAAAGTTTGTCAATTCCTGTGAATAGTGACTTAGCAAACTAAACAGCAGACATGAAATCATCATCTGTACCATTTTTATACCTTTTTCTCTTACAGTAATTGTCTTTACCTACCTTGTTTTCATCTTCTCCAAAAAAGTATAAGCTACCTAAAGTTAGGAACCTTGTTTTTATCCATTAATTTATTTTATCTCCTAGGTATTGTGAATAATGTTTGCAGTTTAGAATGAAAGATATAAACAACGAAGTTCTATATAATGTATTTATGTGGCATGATCTAGTGATGTGCAGAATGCTATAGGAGAAAGGAGGAGGAGTAACTCACACTACCTGGGATTAAATGAGATAGATGATACCCAGAAGAATTTTTTTCTGAGTTTTGATTGGCAGATGGAAAGGCAGAGATGAATGAAGGAACATGGTGTGGTCTAAAATCAGTTAAAGGTTGAATATGATTGGCAGAAAGAGTCTTCATGTGGAAGTAGTAGGGGATGAAGCAGAAAAAGTAGGTCAGACTTAAATATGAAGGAACTTGAATATCATCTGAACTTGCTTTTCTCCTTTCAGCAGTGGAAAACTATTGAAAAATATGATGACTATTGTGGTCAGATTTGTGTTATTGAAAGATTTGTGGCATTTGTGTCCAAAGCTACCACTAGCTAGCCTACCAAGCACCATTACACGAATTAGAAAAAGGTGTTCCTTCACCCCACTTGGTGACAGCTTTTTGTTAGAACAAAAAGCTTGTCAGAGCATGAGCAACATTTCAGCCCCTATTTGCCCCCCTTGGCTGGGCACCCTTTTGTAGATACAAGCTTTACATCTGTACAAGGTGTCTTATTTTTGTCTTATCCACCTTTATCTCCCTCACAATGCCTAGCATAGCACCTTATATAGAGTTATTGTCACTAAATAAACAAATGGAGATTGTACATCTCAAATATATAAACTAATTTCTGTAACTTTAACATTTACTGCATGAGCCCTTGGATAAAAATAAATTGGGACTATTAAAGATGTCTTTTGTAGAAGATACAGAAATGGCCAACAAACATATGAAAAAATAGCATCACTAATGATCAGGAAAATGCAAATCAAAACCACAGTGCAATACCACTTCACTCCTATAAGAATAGCCATAATCAAAAAATCAAAAAATAATAGATGTTGGTGTGGATGTGGTAAAAAGGGAACATTGTTACACTACTGGTGGGAATGTAAACTAGTACAATCACTATGGAAAACAGTGTAGTGATTCCTTAAAGAACTAAAAGTAGAACTACCATTTGATCCAGCAATCCCACTACTGGTATCTACCCAGAGGAAATAAGTCATTATATGAAAAAGGTACTTACACATGCATGTTTATAGCAGCACAATTCGCAATTGCAAAAATATGGAACCAGCCCAAATGCCCATCAATCAACAAGTGGATAAAGAAATTGTGGCATATATATATACCATGGAATACTACTTAGCCATAAAAAGGAACGAAATAATGGCATTTGCAGCAACCTGGATGGAATTGGCAACCATTATTCTAAGTGAAGTAACTCAGAAATGGAAATCCAAACATCTTATGTTCTCACTCATAAGTGGGAGCAAAGCTATGAGTATGCAAAGGTGTAAGAATGATACAGTGGACTCTGGGGACTCGGGGGAAAGGGTGTGAGGGGAGTGAGGGATAAAAGACTACACAATGGGTACAGTGTACACTGCTTGGGTGATGAGTGCACCAAAATCTCAGAAATCACCACTAAAGAACTTAGCTATGTAACCAAACACCATGTGTTCCCCAAAAACCTATTGAAATAAAAAATGAAAATAATAATAAAAGGTCTTTTGTGCAGACTTAAACCTGCCATGAGGTACAGCACTTGCTATAAATTGCTAGAATATTAAAAGTAAGGTGGATTATATCCTCTGAGCCATATTATGTAACTTTGAATATAAACTGTAAGGACAAAGGCATAATCTCTGCACCTGTTTAGTGGCTAAAATATGGCTTCTCTGTTGTAAATGAATTATGAAGGGATCTTTCAGAGCAAAAATCAGCATGTGCTAAAAGTAGATATTTAGGACTGTAACTTTTCAGCTAGTCCTGTACCACTTCCCTTTTCCCTTCCTCAGCATTTTATGATCTACATGCTAATTGAAGAAATTTGATAAAAGCCAAGACCCATCATGGCCACCTAGAACAATATGAGTTTAGCCAAATCATTTATCATTTCTAGAACTCACTTTCATCTTTTAATAAGGGGATAGGAAGATGGTCTTTTTATAATCCTTTCAAGTGTTAAAAATCTGTGTGGTTATATACCTGTCATAAATTAAATTAATTGTATAAGGAATCCCTTAGGGATTGGACCTCCAGGGATATGTAGTATGGTTATGCTTCTCTTACAGTCTGTCCAGAAAGCTGGGATCTTGGGATCTTAGTCAATGCCTCTATATATTTTCTTCTGTGGCCAAAAGATATTAATTATGGTACCAGAAGAATGGGGACCTTAAATGACTCTGACAGTGCATAGAACTTGGATTTTAATAAAATTCTCCTTAGCAAACTTTAACAGTTTTCCAGTAAGTAGAAAAGAAAATTTTACATGCTCAGAGAGTTGAAGGCCTGGTGATTTTTTGCCCTGAGATCTTTGGTTTTTATGCTTTTCAAATTCCTTAAGAACAGCTAGTCAAGTTCACTATCTATGATTTTGGGGATACTTGGATAAAAAGGGTTATAGAATGGAAATATACAGCAGCCAACTTTTTCCTTAAACTCTTTATTGGGAAAGTAATGAAGTTTGCAAAATTATAATATTGTTCATTTTAATTTAACAATTTTTAAAACTTCAGTATATGGAGATACAATGTACTTACAGTGTATGGAGATTCTCTGTATTTCCAAACTTCACCTTCTGCTTAAATTGGCAACAAAAGTACATTCAGCTTACCTGAAGGCTATTTTAGATAGGATGTTTACACCAAAGCTAATCATACTCCAGAACACCTTGTGCTGCCATACCTGTATTGCTGACTCTATGCCAGGTATTTAAAACTGCTGTGAGTTTACAAGAAGTATTAGTCAGAAAGGAAATGGATATTGAATGAGAGGCTGGTTAGCAACAAACTTAATATAACTTTTTACACCCAAACATGGAAGCCTTTTTATAGGGAAGAAGTATATCCAGTGAACAAGTTAGTCAGGACCTACCAGATAATCTAGTCCCCAAGGCTGATATCCAGAGTAAATCTGTATCTGTGGAGAATTACTCAAGCCAATGATAATGCCGATTTGAGCATTTTAACATTCCACCTTATTTCTCCTCTTCCAAATTCCCAGTCTATTTCCTCATTCTGTTTCTCCAATATTTTATATAAACCATTTAATCTGTGCTTCCTCATCTTCAGAAGAGTGATAAAATGGAGGTGGGGGTTAGGTTCTGTTAACCTGAGAGGAGCTTATGATGTTAAAAAAGAGATGTGCAAAGCATGCTATTAACTCTGTAGCATAAATTCTGGTAGTGACAGTTATTTTTGTTTGGTTATTTGAAGTGATGGAAGGCTGATTTCTAATAATAACCTAATTGATCTATATATGAAGAGATACACATGTAAAAACTGTTTCTCCTTTTAAGAACTTTTTTTACTATATGAAATTGAATTATGTTTAAGTACCCTGGGTTATGGAATAAGAAAGCTGTGAATCCAAATGCCAAGTCTTCCATTTCCTAGCTATGTGACCTTTTTATTCATATGTAAATAACGATAAGAGAGGTCCTTAACTTCATAGTTGTCCAGATTAGATGACATAATTTATATAAGGTGCTTATCCTGGTAAGCACATAACAAGTGCTCAGTAAATAAGTTTTGTTATAATCAGCAAATTTAATTTGATATCTAGTATAAAAAATCTACAATTTGCCTAATTTTTTCACATTGTGTTGCCATAGATTTTATGAATACTCATAATAAATGTTTCATGTATATGTCTTGTTTTTAGTTTTAATGATGTGTTCTTTAAACTATATTTCATAGTTTACATGCAGCATTTATTTCACCTGATTTATATTTATAAACATCTGTAATCCTATTTTTATTTTTTGCTTGTTAAAGATGTGTACTATTTTTTACTTTTCAAATGTGTAAAGCTAATGTTTTACACTTTCAAATGTGTAAAGCTAATGTTTTCTTATAAACTGCCTGTATAATATCCCTATTTCGGCATATTCTTTAGTTAATTGCTAGTTTCCTACCTATAGCTTATTCCTAACTTTTTTTACATGTCTTGTTAATTAAAAAGAGAAAAATAGTAACTCAACTTTAGAAAGTTGAAGGTTTCTGTTTCCACTAGAATAATTGTTTAGGAAATAAGCATACCTCATTATTTTGCTCTTTCTTTGAAGTTAGGATTGGACCCCAGTGTTTAGGTAATAAGGCTGAGAAGTCTAATGCTGAGGACAGTAGCACCACATATCTGTTATTCAGTGTATGAAAGACACAATTGACATGTTCTCATTCTTCATCCCCAAATGACCATAATTCTGAGTTCTGAAAGAAGTCATTCTATTAGAATGTTATTAAACTTCATAAAATGGTTATTCAGAGCTGCAATGCAGTGGTTACATTGTTCTTAAAGAATCCCTCCACTAGGTTTTAGAAACTGAAAAACAGAATTTAACCATGCCTGAGACTGACTAGAAAGAAAAGTAGAAAGAATTTAGCTTCATAGGGTTTTCTCTTTTTATTTTATTTGTGTTTCAGATTTCCAAAGATTATTTCTGATGTTCTTTAATAATAGCTCACTCTCTATTTACTATTAAATTCTGGAAAATGAGTTTTGCTTTTATATTTGTAGCAAAGTTTCCCTGTTTAGGAGCAAAAGAACTTTAGGTATAGTAAACCTGCTACTTTACCATTGTAGAAGTTCCACATCATAAATTGGATATTTTCCCTTTTCCTTCAAAATTAAGTCACACTACTTTTGGCACTTGGACAGGACAATCTTTCAGTGACAGCAAAATTAGCCTTTTGGCATATTTTTATTCACTTTGAAAGAATCCTTAAGGAGTGGTTTTATGTTTGAAAGCAAGAATTGTATTTACTTTGCCTAGGGTAAATTTCTTTCCTGAATATGTAAAAGAACGTAAGTCAAACACTCTTAGGTAAAAACAAATTAGTATCAAAAGATTTCATTATAATAACTTGTCTATATTTTATGACATAAAATGGTATATAATTAAGTTCTGTATAATTTTGAACTTTATTTCTGCTACTACAGTAGTGATACATCTTGAGGAACTCCAAGGGGCCTAAACATAAGTTTACACAGGTATTTGAAGAATCAGTTGACTCACTGTCTGAACTGAATATGTCTGTAAAGCTATGTTTAAATATATCCCTATATTTAAACTGATCATGGCTTATAAGCTAATCACTCATGAAGAGTGTATGTTTTCTTTCTTAATAGCCAGTATGTTAGACAGTCAATATATAATTTATGTTTATATTCATAGACACACACAGTTTCCAATTGGTATTTCGATGCCTCTTTCCTAAATATGAATTGAAAACTAAGGACCACTAATATTTGAAAAAAGCTAAAAATATAAAAGACCGTCTAAAACAAGCACAGGGAGAATAGAGATAATTAGGGAGCAGATGAAAAGAGAGACAAGAATAATATGGCCACAAAACCAGCACCAGAAGCTCTAAAACAGAAGGTTCAATTGTTCCTTAATTGAAAATGTAAAACATTCAGGTAGAAATAAAAAATAAATGGAAGAATTGGATGATCGAGTTGAAAAAGTCTCCCAGAAAGTCAAACAAAAAGACAAAGCGATGAGAATTGTAGACATGGTAGCATCTGACTAATAGAGGTCTCAGAAGGAACAAAGAAATCAGAAGAGAGAAAACTATCAAAACTTCTTTCCAAGATTTGAACATTAAATTTCTAGATTGAAAACCTCTACCAAGTGTCTGGCCTCAAACCATCACATTCAAAGGACTAAAAATTTGGAGTGCCACAAATTTATCAACAGCAGAAGCTATAAGACAGGAGAGCTATTCTTGAAATTTCTGAGGGGAAATTATTTCCAACCTAGAGTTCTATATCTAGCCAAACAATGAAATCATATGTGAAGATGGAATAAATTCATTTTGGACATGCAAGACTTAAAACATGTTTATCTTCATTCATGTCTTTTTAGGAAGTTACTAGTAAATGTGTTCCACCAAAAAACAAGGAAAAAACATGGGATCCAGGAAACAGGTCGTTCAGCACATGAGAATAGTGAAGAGAATTCCCAGAGCAATAAAGAGAAATCCTGGAAAAGACATTTTTAAGCTTTTCTATAAATCTGGCAAGGAAATTCATTCTTATCAAGTTGTCACTGTTTGACTCTACTTTTCAATTGAGAATAAATAATAAGAAAGACTAGTAGGTGAAAATTGAATCATCTACACTGGGAATTATAAAAGCAAAATATTGCCTGAAGAAACCATTATATATTCTTTTCACCTCTTTATTCCAATCCAGAACTGTTTCTCCATGAAAGCTTTATTTTAGAATTCAGTGTTACTGTTTTCTATAATTTTTAAAACTTCAAATGTGTAGTTCCTGAAATACTTTAATAGCAGAATCTTTCCCCTCCATCAAATAAAACCATATGTGGGAAGCCCATTATATTGGAGATCCAATATAATGGATCTCCTGGTGCGGTTCCTGTCCTGCATGCCCGCTTCAGTGGGGTCCCTGTCCTGCATGCCTTTTCCTCCGGCCCGGGCATGCTGCATCCTGTGAGGCACCTTGGAGATTCCACAGAGCAGTTTAAAAACTATTACTCTAGCAAAAACACTGCTGAACACATGGCTTCATTCTTATTTCTCAGAAACATAACATGAGTACCCATTAGTTTCATGAACTCACAGAAACAAAACATTCTTGTGACATGGCTTGCATAGTGGGTTGTATACCTGTGTATCTGTGAAACGAACACTAGAAGTCCATCTTGACAAGTTTGCACCTATCTGAATATATTAGTTTCCTTTTAAATGAAAAGTCATTGCCTTGGTTTCAAATAAAAATTGGAACCTCTAGTTTTTACATTCCTGACATTTTAAAGTTTGAAATTAGTAACTCATGTTTCTTTTCCCTTGTAAGTATGAGCTGAAACAAACATGAAGCACCAAAATAGCACTGTACTTTGGGTGGGGGAACCTGCATTTCAACTGCTCCTTGTAATACATCCTTCGTCCCCCTTAATGCAGTCTTTTCTTTTTCTGATGTCACCTTTGTAAAAGAAGCTGTTGAAAGATGTATAGTTTGTTTTGTTTTGTTGAGATGGAGTCTCGCTCTGTCACCAGGCTGGAGTGCAGTGGCACCATCTCGGCTCACTGCAACCTCCGCCTCCCGGGTTCGAGCAATTCTTCTGCCTCAGCCTCCGGAGTGGCTGGGACTACAGACGCCCGCCACCACGCCCGGCTAATTATTTGTATTTTAGTAGAGATGGGGTTTCACCATGTTGGCCAGGATGGTCTCAATCTGCTGACCTTGTGATCTGTCCGCCTCGGCCTCCCAAAGTGCTGGGATTACAGGCGTGAGCCACCGCGCCCAGCCAGATTTACAGTTTTAAATAACTTCCTGGATATAATCTTTTCTGGTAAATAAAACTAAGAGATAGGAATAAAGGACAAAAGCAGACTAACTTAATACTACGGGAATTTGAGTTTTTATGTAGTGTGGTCATTATGGGATGTCTGTCACATCAGAATTGAATCTTCCTGTGTACGATGAAAATGTAAAAGATAAAATAGTAGAGCATGACAATAACTATTTAGTCTGAAAAATGATTTATCATTGGTGGATATTTAAAAAATGCCAACTCTATGGCCTTTACTACATGTATACCCTCTGTGGGGAAGGGTACTCCCTAACCAAACATTTTGTGAATTGGTTAATGTTTAATATTGATTTGCAAGGCTTAGAAATATAATGAAGAAATACCTATAAACCTTGTGTGCTTTGTGCATCAAGGAATTTAGGTGCATGTTGCTTTCCCATTTACTTATTCCTTTTAGGTTCTTCAACGAAATAATGCAAAAAATATAGCTCATGAAATTAAAGAGGAATACTTAAGCAGAAAAAAAATAATAAAGATTTTTAAAAGAAAGAGGAATATAACATCTTAAAAACCTCACCTTTTATATCCTTACTTATAATTTTAAGAATTAAAACCTTGAGCAAGTGCCTATCTTGGCAGGCAAATTATTTGACATAAAGTTTGATCAAAGTACAATTAGAAGAAAACTCAGAATCATAGCTGGAAATGTTATTATCTTCTTAGGTTCAACCTAAAAAGCCAGTGTACATACAGGTTAGCATTTCAAACTCAAAGGATTTGTTTTCATCTTAAAGACGATGAAAGGCCAGCTACATTTAGAAATCAACAACAATCCATCATTTTTATCCCTCAGTCATTCTCTAAGGGTATTTTTTGTGACACCTGTGAAGAAGCAAAGCCATGAAGGTATATCATAGATACCCAACTTTTCACTACTGATGATGCCATTGTAGACAATGGCAGAACAATGCTGGAGAGTGAATATAGCACTCCAGAAAAGCCTCTCACTTAGGTGCCAAGTTCAAGGCCAAAGAATTACTTAGATATTCTCAGGGAAAACTTGGTTATGTACAATATCATGAACATGTAAACTTCCCCCTTCATGCTTATTTGCTGTTTACCAAAGATAAATTGTGACTTCCCAACTTTGTAAGAAAATAATAGTTGGAATGGCTTGAGGATGTTCTTCTATGCTTTTTTGCCATCTTCTGGTTCTTTTCACTTGTGAAAACAGTATCAATCTGTTGTTATTTTTTTCATTTTGTTTTAATTAAATGAGGATCATTTTATTATCAAGAATTGAAGGCTTCTGTGAATTTCTGCCAGCAGGGTGATAGCTGCCAGCAGTGCACAGCTTTGGTGTGAGGCAGTAGGGGTTCCATGTGGATATTGTCCCTAGACTAAGGGAAAGCCCCATTGCTGTGGCTTGTTCAGTGATTCTGCCTGCCAGCCCCATTTTATATAGTTTATCATGCATGGTTCGTGGCTTGTAGGATGCTTATTCCTCTGGGTTAAGTTTTCCTCTTGTTCTCCTTTGGTTTCTAGCTAACTTACTTGTGAGAGCAGAAAATTACCTGGGTGCTTGAGACCCATTGTTCATGTGATGGAACTGTGATGCACATACATTTGAATACATTTAAGTTTTTTATTTGCCATTTGTAACTTACACTGGAAAGCCATCCTGGTCCTACAGTTAAAATTTTCCCCTGAGTATTATTCCTAATATGTTCTTTTTTTCATGCCCCAAAATGATGTTTATAATTCTCATTTTCTCACTGGCACATGAGTAAGATTTACTTATGCTGGTTTTGAAAGGTTTAGAATAATCAGTATTTCACTTGCTAAGAATCGAAACATTAACAATAAGACACTGTAATACACAGTGAGATTCTTTGAGGAATTGACACCAATGATCTTTCCTATCAACTTATAAACGCTTCCACCGATCAGCAAAAGTAGTGCAAAATTTCATCACTCAGTCCTGATGCTCAGATAATACCACAGTAGTCAGGGTGACACTGTTGAGCTTCTGACTGCTAGAAAATGTTTTGCTTTCCATTTTTCAAAGATAGTTGTTGACAGATAATCCATTCTCTTCGTGTATGTATGTATGTATGTATGTATGTAATGAAAATAGCCACCGTGAGCTCAGTAAACCTCTCCTTACTAAATATACACAAAAGTCCATTTTTAGGTTTTTGTTATTTGCGAAACTTGGTTATGTACAATATCATGAACATATAAACTTCCCCCTTCATGCTCGTTTGCTGTTTACCAATATGATTCCCCTTGAGACTCCAGCATTAGATGCTATATGGCTGTACAAATTGGTTTGGGATTGCTTTGCTTACAGTCATCTCACTTCAGAACCCCACTTAGCAGTTTCTATGATTCTCAGGGAAAATGCTTCAGCAGAAGTAGACCTTTAGGAATTAGAGACAAGTTACAACCAAAGGAGGGACATATCTACCTGCAGAAGCTTATAAAAGCACATGAGATACAAGCATTGTAGCCTACTCAGATTGACATCTACTTGCAGATGCTGGTCATTAGTGACTTCATTGAGCACTGAGAGCAGTTTCGTTGAAGGAGCAGTAAGGGCAAAAACTAGATCGTAGAGAACTGAAGTCAAAATAGTAGTTGAGACTTATTGTGGATATCTCTTTTCAAGAATTTTGAATGAAAAAGAGGAGATTAGATTGGTAACTAGAGAGATACTGGTGGGGGCAGGGTATATTCATAGAATGGGAGAGACTTGAATATGTTTATAGGTTGAAGAGGGAGAGTCAGCAGAGAGAAGAGAGTGAAAATATCCAAGAGAAAAATGAGAAAGGGGATAACTAATGAAGGAAGATCACAGAGGACTGCGGTCATGGACACAAAGAAAGGTTTTGCCTTCAGCTGAAGGATAGGAGACTTTATCTCTTATTCAGAAAGAAGTAAGAATGATTGTGAATATAGACAATTTCTTAGGTAGAGGGCTAGAAAGGTGAAAAGGGTGGTTAGACTCAGTCATCGCTGAGCCTCAACTTAAAAGTCTGTTCCACTAATCTTTATTTTGTATTACTGAATGCATATATAATGAGCTATGTTAACACTGGGTTTTACTGTACATTATGTATAGTATAATATATAGAAAGTCTGATCCCTCTTTTTAAATAGCATATAGAAATCCAAACTTTATCAATGTAAACATACTGAGTTTGAGGTGTCTATGGATCATCTTAATGGAGATGTCATACAGGTTAGTTTTCATTTTTAAATTTCTCCCTATTTCATTGAAAATATGATTCACTATATAAAATTGTAATTAATATAGATATATTACATAAAGACAAAGGAGAAGCTGTATACATATAGATGATCACATACTAATGGAAGATTTTTAAAATTGTAAATTAATATTGTTTCCTAGACAAGTCAGTAGGATTAAGTATACAAGTTGAACATCCCTAATCTGAAAATCCAAAATCCGAAATACTCCAAAATCCAAAACTTTTTGAGCACGGGCATGATGCCCCAAGTGGAAAATTCCACACCTGACTTCATGTGATGGGCTGCAGTAAAACGTTGTTTCATGCACACGATTATTTATTTTATAAAATTTCTTTCAGGCTATCTGTATAAAATGTAGATGAAACACAAATGAAGTTCATGTTTAGACTTGGATCCCATCCCCAAGATAACTTATGTATATGCAAATATTCCAGAATCCAAAATTCAAATACTTCTGGTTTCAAGCATTTTGGAATAGGGTTACTTAACCTGTACTGAGGTGACAGGTAATCTCTTAGTCTTGTGGCTTTATATAATTACTGGTTAGCTTAGGACCTGTCTATGTTAGAAGTCTTGTCCATGCCACATTTTTGCCCAAGTTAAACTTCTACTGTAGCTTTTTCTTATTTTCTGACCTGCTTGATAATCTATTCTTATATGCATTCTCACAGTGAATTAGTCTATATAGTGTATTAGTTATAACTCCGTGTATTCTTAAAGGGTTTCCTCAATTATTTTAATATTTGATCTGCAATAATCTGAGAACCATTTTCATTTTCTATACATAATGGCTTTGTAGTTCAATGTTAAAGCTTTGGAATCTTCAGAGTGAATTGATTAATAAAAGAAAACTAATTGTGCCTGGCCCCCAGTTTGCACTTAATAGATGTTTGATGAATGAAAGACCGAATGCATACAATTTCATTTTTGTGAAAGTCTACCATCCTAAAAACTCTGATTTTTTTTTTTTAAAGAAATAGTACATGTTCTTTTTGGACTGTCTGAAAACACTGACTCTTAACCATAATAACAAATAATTTTTATGAGTCCCAAGCTAGAGATAAATAGAACTAGTTACTTTTACCTTGGGTATGAGTTTTGATATTTGATGATAACAAATTTGGATCGTTGCTGGTTTGGGCAAGGTTCAGATTAATCATATAAAAGAGCACATAATTAAAAAAAAACCTATCATGTCCTGTTACCCAATTCTCTGGTACAAGAGCTTTAGGCACTGATTTAATCTTGAAATGATAATTGGACTTCCCACTAGATTAGCCCATATGTTTTGAGAGGCTGTCTGGGAATGAGAGGATGTCATTCCTATATGAAGGAACATGAGGCAAGAATCCAGAATGAAGAACCATTAGTCTGTCTTACCAGAGTTCTGACAACACTGTGATCTGAAAATGTTTTGGCCAAAGTCAGATTTATTGAGGGTCATAATTTTCAGTAAAAAGAATCCCAGAGGAAGTTATTTGATAGTTAGAATAAAAATATGACTTATACACTACATGATTCAGCTACTTTGGTGTTGTTTTTTGAGTTGTACCCATATATTCACCTTCACATGCAAGTGTGCTGGAAAAAGTTTGTGTTCTGATTGAATTATGTTCACCTTAATTTCCTCTGCAATGCTTTTCCCTCAGGCAGACCCTCGAGTGATTGTCTTTTTTACCTCCTCCAATTTCCACCATTCTCATTTTATGTGTTCAAGTTAAATATGAACAACTGCAAACAGCTACACTCTGTAAAACATACCATTTCTTTCGTTGAGTCAATGCATTCACTTTTCTGGTAAATGATTTTGGGGGCCTGCAGAAACCAACTGATGAGACCCCTGTAGGTGGTGAAGAGGAGTTTACAAGCAATGTTTGCATAAAGTTCTCCTGGCCTCTTCTGCTCTTGTTTGGTTTGTTCTTTTAAACACTGTCTTATTATGACTTTGGTCTCTTTGGAGCAAGGAAAATGACCTGGAGGGACAGTCCTATGGCAGTTCAGCTTATATTCTTATGTAATTGACTTAACTGACGTATGCCTTGGTGTTCCTTTTTTTTTTTTTTTAACTTTTATTTTAGGTTCAAGGGGTACATGTGCAGGTTCGTTACATAGGTAAACTGCATGTCATGGGGGTTTCATATACAGATCATTTCATCACCCAGGTAATAAGCACGGTATCTGATAGGTATTTTTTCTGATCCTCTCCTTCCTCCAACCCCCCAGCCTCAAGTAGGCCCCAGTGTCTGTTGTTCCCCTCTCTGTGTCCATGTGTTCTTGTTGTTTACCTTCTTATAAGTGAGAACATGTGATATTTGGTTTTCTGCTGCTGCATTAGTTTGCTTAGGATAATGGCCTCCAGCTTCATCTATGCTGCTGCAAAAGACATGATCTTGTTTTTTATGGCTGCATAGTATTCCATGGTATATATATACCATATTTTCTTTACCCAGTCTACTATTAATGAGCATCTAGATTGACTCCATGTCTTTGCTATTATGAATAGTGCTGCAGTGAACATACATATACATGTGTCTTTATAGTAGAATGATTTATATTCCTTTGAGTATCTACCCAGTAATGGGACTGCTGGCTTAAATGATAATTCTGTTTTGAATTCTTTGAGGAATTGCCATACTACTTTCCACAATGGCTAAGCTCATTTAAACTCCCATCAGTAGTGTATAATCATTCCCTTTTTCCTGACACCTCATCAGAATCTGTTATTTGTTTGCTTTTTAATAGTGGCCACTCTGACTGGTGTGAAATGGTATCTCATTGTGGTTTTGACTTGCATTTCTCTAATGATTAGTGATGTTGAGCATTTTTCCATATGCTTGTTGCCACATGTATGTCTTCTTTTGAAAGTGTCTGTTCATATTCTTTGCACACTTTTTAATGGCGTTGAGGTTTTTTTGCTTGTAAATGTAAGTTCCTTATAGATTCTGGATATTATATCTTTGTGGGATGCATAGCTGCATTTTCTCCCATTCTGCAGATAATCTGTTTACTCTGTCAGTAGTTTCCTTTGATATGCAAAAGCTCTTTAGTTTAATTAAGTCCCATTTGTCAATTTTTGTTTTCATCGCAGTTGCCTTTGGCATCTTGATCATGAGATCTTTGCCAGGCCCCATGTCTAGAATGGTATCTCCTATGTTATCTTCCAGGGATTTTATAGGTTTAGGTTTTACATTTACATCTTTAATCCATCTTGAGTTGATTTTTGTATATGATGTAATGAAGGGGTCTAGTTTCAATCTTCTGTACATGACTAGCCAATTATCCCAGCACCACTTACTGAATAGGGAGTCCTTGCTCTGTTGTTTTTGTTGACTGTCAAAACTCAGATAGCTGTAAGCGTATGGTCTTATTTCTGGGTTCTCTATTCTGTTCATTGGTCTATGTTTCTGTTTTTATACCAGTACCATGTTGTTTTGGTTACCATGGTCTTGTAGTATAGTTTGAAGTTGAGCAACATGATGCCTCCAACTTTGTTCATTTTGCTTAGGATTATGTTGGCCATTTGGGCTCTTTTTTGGTTTTGTATGAATTTTAAAATAGTTTTTTCTAATTCTGTGAAGAATGTCATTCGTAATTTGATAGGAATAGCATTGAATCTGTAAATTGCTTTGGGCAGTATGGCCACTTTAACGATATTTATTTCTTCCTATCTGTGAGCATGGAATGTTTTTCTATTTTTGTGTCATCTTTGATTTCTTTCAGCAGTGTCATAATTCTCCTTGTAGACATCTTTCACCTCCTTGGTTAGCCGTATTCTTAGGCATATTTTATTATTTTTGTGGCTATTGTGAGTGGGATTGCATTCCTGATTTGGCTGTCGGCTTGGATGTTTTTGGTGTACACGAATGCTACTGATTTTTGTACATTGATTTTGTATCCTGAAACTTTTACTGAAGTTATCAGATCCAGGAGCTTTTGGGCTTGAGACTATGGAGGTTTTCTAGATATAGAATCATGTTGTCTGCAAAAAGGGATAGTTTGACTTCATCTCTTCCTATTTGGATATCTTATTTCTTCCTCCTGCCAGATTTCTCTGGCCAGGACTTCCAGTACTATGCTGAGTGGGAGTAGTGAGAGAGGGCATTCTGGTCTTGTGCTGTTTTTCAAGGAGAATTCTTCCATCTTTTGCCTATTCAGTATGATGTTGGTTGTGGGTTTGTCATAGATGGCTCTTATTATTTTGAAGTTTGTTCCTTCTATGCCTGGTTTATTGAGGGTTTTTTAAATGAAGCATTGTTGAATTTTATCAAAAACATTTTCTGAATCTATTGACATAATCATGTTTTTGTTTTTAGCTCTGTTTATAGGATTAATCACATTTATTGATTTGTATATGCTGAACCAAACTTGCATCCCAGGGATAAAGCCTACTTGATCATGGTGGATTTGCTTTTTCATGTGCTACTGGATTCGGTTTGCTAGTATTTTGTTGAGGATTTTGTATCGCTATCCATTAAGTATATTGGCCTTAAGTTTTCTTTTTTTGTTGTGTTTCTGCCAGGTTTGGGTATCACAATGATGCTGGCCTCATAGAATGAGTTGGAGAGGGATCCCTCCTCCCTAATTTTTTGGAATAGTTTCAGTAGGAATGGTACCAGCTCTTCTTCTTCTTCTTTTTTTTTTTTACTTTTCCTATTTCTTGAGTCTCCTTTAATTAGAGTAGTTTCTCAGCCTCCCCCTTGTGCATCCCCCTTTCATGACATTGACAGTTTTTTTTTTTTTATTATTATACTTTAGGTTTTAGGGTACATGTGCACAATGTGCAGGTTTGTTACATATGTATCCATGTGCCATGTTGTTTTGCTGCACCCATTAACTCGTCATTTAGCATTAGGTATATCTCCTAATGCTGTCCCTCCCTCCTCCCCCCACCCCACAACAGTCCCCGGAGTGTGATGTTCCCCTTCCTATGTCCATGAGTTCTCATTGTTCAATTCCCACCTATGAGTGAGAATATGCGGTGTTTGGTTTTTTGTCCTTGCGATAGTTTACTGAGAATGTTGTTTTCCAGTTTCATCCATGTCCCTACAAAGGACATGAACTCATCATTTTTTATGGCTGCATAGTATTCCATGGTGTATATGTGCCACATTTTCTTAATCCAGTCTATCGTTGTTGGACATTTGGGTTGGTTCCAACTCTTTGCTATTGTGAATAGTACCGCAATAAACATACGTGTGCATGTGTCTTTATAGCAGCATGATTTATAATCCTTTGGGTATATACCCAGTAATGGGATGGCTGGGTCAAATGGTATTTCTAGTTCTAGATCCCTGAGGAATTGCCACACTGACTTCCACAATGGTTGAACTAGTTTACAGTCCCACCAACAGTGTCAAAGTGTTCCTATTTCTCCACATCCTCTCCAGCACCTGTTGTTTCCTGACTTTTTAATGATGGCCATTCTAACTGGTGTGAGATGGTATCTCACTGTGGTTTTGATTTGCATTTCTCTGATGGCCAGTGATGATGAGCATTTTTTCATGTGTTTTTTGGCTGCATAAATGTCTTCTTTTGAGAAGTGTCTGTTCATGTCCTTTGCCCACTTTTTGATGGGGTTGTTTGTTTTTTTCTTGTAAATTTGTTTGAGTTCATTGTAGATTCTGGATATTAGCCCTTTCAGATGAGTAGGTTGCAAAAATTTTCTCCCATTCTGTAGGTTGCCTGTTCACTCTGATGGTAGTTTCTTTTGCTGTGCAGAAGCTCTTTAGTTTAATGAGATCCCATTTGTCAATTTTGGCTTTTGTGGCCATTGCTTTTGGTGTTTTAGACATGAAGTCCTTGCCCACGCCTATGTCCTGAATGGTATTGCCTAGGTTTTCTTGTAGGATTTTAATGGTTTTAGGTCTAACATGTAAGTCTTTAATCCATCTTGAATTAATTTTTGTATAAGGTGTAAGGAAGGGATCCAGTTGCAGCTTTCTACATATGGCTAGCCAGTTTTCCCAGCACCATTTATTAAATAGGGAATCCTTTCCCCATTTCTTGTTTTTGTCAGGTTTGTCAAAGATCAGATAGTTGTAGATATGAGGCATTATTTATGAGGGCTCTGTTCTGTTACATTGATCTATGTCTCTGTTGTGGTGCCAGTACCATGCTGTTTTGGTTACTGTAGCCTTGTAGTATAGTTTGAAGTCAGGTAGCGTGATGCCTCCAGCTTTGTTCTTTTGGGTTAGGATTGACTGGGCGATGCGGGCTCTTTTTTGGTTCCATATGAACTTTAAAGTAGTTTTTTCCAATTCTGTGAAGAAAGTCATTGGTAGCTTGATGGGGATGACATTGAATCTATAAATGACCTTGGGCAGTATGGCCATTTTCACGATATTGATTCTTCCAACCCATGAGCATGGAATGTTCTTCCATTTGTTTGTATCCTCTTTTATTTCATTGAGCAGTGGTTTGTAGTTCTTCTTGAAGAGGTCCTTCACATCTCTTGTAAGTTGGATTCCTAGGTGTTTTATTCTCTTTGAAGCAATTGTGAATGGGAGTTCACTCATGATTTGGCTCTCTGTTTGTCTGTTATTGGTGTACAAGAATGCTTGTGATTTTCGTACATTGATTTTGTATCCTGAGACTTTGCTGAAGTTGCTAATCAGCTTAAGGAGATTTTGGGCTGAAACGATGGGGTTTTCTAGATATACAATCATGTCATCTGCAAACAGGGACAATTTGACTTCCTCTTTTCCTAATTGAATACCCTTTATTTCCTTCTCCTGCCTGATTGCTCTGGCCAGAACTTCCAGCACTATGTTGAATAGGAGTGGTGAGAGAGGGCATCCCCGTCTTGTGCCAGTTTTCAAAGGGAATGCTTCCAGTTTTTGCCCATTCAGTATGATATTGGCTGTGGGTTTGTCATAGATAGCTCTTATTATTTTGAGATATGTCCCATCAGTACCTAATTTATGGAGAGTTTTTAGCATGAAGGGTTGTTGAATTTTGTCAAAGGCCTTTTCTGCATCTATTGAGATAATCATGTGATTTTTGTCTTTGGTTCTGTTTATATGCTGGATTACATTAATTGATTTGCGTATGTTGAACCAGCCTTGCATCCCAGGGATGAAGCCCACTTGATCATGGTGGATAAGCTTTTTGATGTGCTGCTGGATTCGGTTTGCCAGTATTTTATTGAGGATTTTTGCATCAATGTTCATCAAGGATATTGGTCCAAAATTCTCTTTTTTGGTTATGTCTCTGCCAGGCTTTGGTATCAGGACGATGCTGGCTTCATAAAATGTGTTAGGGAGGATTCCCTCTTTTTCTATCGATTGGAATAATTTCAGAAGGAATGGTACCAGTTCCTCCTTGTACCTCTGGTAGAATTCGGCTGTGAATCCATCAGGTCCTGGACTCTTTTTGGTTGGTAAGCTATTGATTATTGCCACAATTTCAGAACTTGTTATTGGTCTATTCAGAGTTTCAACTTCTTCCTGGTTTAGTCTTAGGAGGGTGTATTTGTCGAGTAATTTATCCATTTCTTCTAGATTTTCTAGTTTATTTGCATAGAGGTGTTTGTAGTATTCTCTGATGGTAGATTGTATTTCTGTGGGATCGGTGGTGATATCCCCTTTTTCATTTTTTATTGCATCTATCTGATTCTTCTCTCTTTTCTTCTTTATTAGTCTTGCTAGCAGTCTATCAATTTTGTTCATCTTTTCAAAAAAACCAGCTCCTGGATTCATTAATTTTTTGAAGGGTTTTTTGTGTCTCTATTTCCTTCAGTTCTGCTCTGATTTTAGTTATTTCTAGCCTTCTGCTAGCTTTTGAATGTGTTTGCTCTTGCTTTTCTAGTTCTTTTAATTGTGATGTTAGGGTGTCAATTTTGGATCTTTCCTGCTTTCTCTTGTGGGCATTTAGTGCTATAAATTTCCCTCTACACACTGCTTTGAATGTGTCCCAGAGATTCTGGTATGTTGTGTCTTTGTTCTCGTTGGTTTCAAAGAACATCTTTATTTCTGCCTTCATTTCATTATGTACCCAATAGTCATTCAGGAGCAGGTTGTTCAGTTTCCATGCAGTTGAGCAGTTTTGAGTGAGTTTCTTAATCCTGAGTTCTAGTTTGATTGCACTGTGGTCTGAAAGACAGTTTGTTATAATTTCTGTTCTTTTACATTTGCTGAGAAGAGCTTTACTTCCAACAATGTGGTCAATTTTGGAATAGGTATGGTGTGGTGCTGAAAAGAATGTATATTCTGTTGATTTGGGGTGGAGAGTTCTGTAGATGTCTATTAGGTCTGCTTGGTGCAGAGCTGAGTTCAATTCCTGGATATCCTTGTTAACTTTCTGTCTCGTTGATCTGTCTAATGTTGACAGTGGGGTGTTAAAATCTCCCATTATTATTGTGTGGGAGTTTAAGTCCCTTTGTAGGTCACTCAGGACTTGCTTTATGAATCTGGGTGCTCCTCTGTTGGGTGCATATATATTTAGGATAGTTAGCTCTTCTTGTTGAATTGATCCCTTTACCATTATGTAATGGCCTTCTTTGTCTCTTTTGATCTTTGTTGGTTTAAAGTCTATTTTATCAGAGACTAGGATTGCAAGCCTTGCCTTTTTTTGTTTTCCATTTGCTTGATAGATCTTCCTCCATCCCTTTATTTTGAGTCTATGTGTGTCTCTGCACGTGAGATGGGTTTCCTGAATACAGCACACTGATGGGTCCTGACTCCTTATCCAGTTTGCCAGTCTGTGTCTTTTGATTGGAGCATTTAGCCCATTTACATTTAAGGTTAATATTGTTATGTGTGAATCTGATCCTGTCATTATGATGTTAGTTGGTTATTTTGCTTGTTAGTTGATGCAGTTTCTTGCTAGCCTCGATGGTCTTTACAATTTGGCATGTTTTTGCAGGGGCTGGTACCGGTTGTTCCTTTCCATGTTTAGTGCTTCCTTCAGGAGCTCTTTGAGGGCAGGCCTGGTGGTGACAAAATCACTCAGCGTTTACTTGTCTGTAAAGTATTTTATTTCTCCTTCACTTATGAAGCTTAGTTTGGCTGGATATGAAATTCTGGGTTGAAAATTCTTTTCTTTAAGAAAGTTGAATATCGGCCCCCATTCTCTTCTGGCTTGTAGAATTTCTGCCGAGAGATCAGCTGTTAGTCTGATGGGCTTCCCTTTGTGGGTAACCCGACCTTTCTCTCTGGCCGCCCTTAACATTTTTTCCTTCATTTCAACTTTGGTGAATCTGACAATTATGTGTCTTGGAGTTGCTCTTCTCGAGGAGTATCTTTGTGGCATTCTCTGTATTTCCTGAATCTGAATGTTGGCCTGCCTTGCTAGATTGGGGAAGTTCTCCTGGATAATATCTTGCAGAGTGTTTTCCAACTTGGTTCCATTCTCCCCGTCATTTTCAGGTACACCAGTCAGACATAGGTTTGGTCTTTTCACGTAGTCCCAAATTTCTTGGAGGCTTTGTTCATTTCTTTTTATTCTTTTTTCTCAAAACTTCCCTTCTCGCTTCATTTCATTCATTTCATCTTCCATCAGCGATACCCTTTCTTCCAGTTGATCGCATCTGCTACCGAGGCTTCTGCAGTCTTCACATAGTTCTCGAAACTTGGCTTTCAGCTCCATCAGCTTCTTTAAGCCCTTCTCTCCATTGGTTATTCTAGTTATCCATTCGTCTAATTTTTTTTCAAAGTTTTTAACTTCTTTGCTATTGTTTTGAATTTCCTCTCGTAGCTCGGAGTAGTTTGATCGTCTGAAGCCTTCTTCTCTCAACTCGTCAAAGTCATCCTCCATCCAGCTTTGTTCCGTTGCTGGTGAGGAACTGCGTTCCTTTGGAGGAGGAGAGGTGCTCTGCTTTTTAGAGTTTCCAGTTTTTCTGCTCTGTTTTTTCCCCATCTTTGTGGTTTTATCTACTTTTGGCCTTTGATGATGGTGACATACAGATGGGTTTTTGGTGTGGATGTCCTTTCTGTTTGTTAGTTTTCCTTCTACCAGCCAGGACCCTCAGCTGTAGGTCTGTTGGAGTTTACTAGAGGTCCACTCCAGACCCTGTTTGGCTGGGTGTCAGCAGCGGTGGCTGCAGAACAGCGGATTTTCGTGAGACCACAAATTCAGCTGTCTGATAGTTCCTCTGGAAGTTTTGTCTCAGAGGAGTACCCGGCCGAGTGAGGTGTCAGTCTGTCCCTACTGGGGGGTGCCTCCCAGTTAGGCTGCTTGGGGGTGAGGGACCCACTTTAGGAGGCAGTCTGTCCGTTCTCAGATCTCCAGCTGCGTGCTGGGAGAACCACTACTCTCTTCAAAGTTGTCAGTCAGACAGGGACATTTAAGTCTGCAGAGGTTCCTGCTGAATTTTTGTTTGTCTGTGCCCTGCCCCCAGAGGTGGAGCCTACAGAGGCAGGCAGGCCTCCTTGAGCTGTGGTGGGCTCCACCCAGTTCAAGCTTCCTGGCAGCTTTGTTTACCTAAGCAAGCCTGGGCAATGGCGGGCGCCCCTCCCCCAGCCTCGCTGCCGCCTTGCAGTTTGATCTCAGACTGCTGTGCTAGCAATCAGCGAGACTCCATGGGCACAGGACCCTCCGAGCCAGGTGCGGGACACAATCTCCTAGTGTGCCGTTTTCCAGGCCTATTGGAAAAGCGCAGTGTTAGGGTGGGACTGACCCCATTTTCCAGGTGCCGTCTGTTACCCGTTTCTTTGACTAGGAAAGGGAACTCCCTGATCCCTTGTGCTTCCCGAGTGAGGCAATGCCTCACCCTGCTTTGGCTCACCCACAGTGCGCTTCACGGACTGTCCTGCACCCACTGTTTGGCACTCCCTAGTGAGATGAAACCGGTACCTCAAACAGAAATGCAGAAATCACCCGTCTTCTGTGTCGCTCAGGCTGGGAGCTGTAGACTGGAGCTGTTCCTATTCGGCCATCTTGGCTCCACCCCCTCCCAGCTCTTCTTTATACATCTGGTAGAATTCTGTCTGGTCCTGGGCTTTTCTTGGTTGGTAGGCTTTTTTATTACTGCTTCAGTTTTGGAACTTGTTATTCGTCTGTTCAGGGATTCAATTCCTTAGGTTCAGTCTTGGGAGGTTGTATTTGTCCAGGAATTTATCAGTTTATTCTAGATCTTCTAGTTTGTATGCATAGCGGTCTTCATAGTACTCTCTGAAAGCTTTTTGTATTTCTATGGGGTCAGTGGTAATGTCCTCTTTGTCATTTCTAATTGTGTTTATTTGGATCTTCTTTCTTTTTATTAGTCTAGCTAGTGGTCTATCTGTCTTATTAATTTTTTCAAAGAAGTTACTTCTGGATTCATTGACCTTTTGTATGGTTTTTCATATCTCAGTTTCCTTCAGTTCAGCTTTCATTTTGGTGATTTCTTGTCTTCTGCAACCTTTGGGATTTGTTTGCTCTTGATACTCTAGTTCTTCTAGTTGTGATAGGAGGTTGTTAATTTGAGATCTTGCTAACTTTTTGATGTGAGCTTTTAATGCTATCAACTTCCCTCTCAACACTGCCTTAGCTGTGTCCAAGAGATTCAGGTATGTTGTATCTTTGTTCTCATTAGTTTCTAAGAATTTCTTGATTTCTGCCCTAATTTCATCATTTACCCAAAAGTCACTTGGGAGCAGGTTGTTTAATTTCCATCTAATTGTATGGTTTTAGCAATTTTCTTAATATTGGTTTCTATTTTATTGTATTTTGCCTTAATTTTCATTTATGAAAATGTAAAAAATATAAATATAATGCATGTGATAAATGCATGAAGTACAATACTGATGCTTTTTCTTTGCTATGTACATTCCAGAAATTAGTTATGTTTACACATTAGGGTGAGTCATGTGCTGAGCCTTTAAGGGGAAATTTTAAACCTTAATCTGTATATTTCTAATGTAAATGGCACCATGTATCTCTGGGACACAGTAATAGACCCCAGAATTTAGGACCATGTCAAAGAAATCTGAAATGTTTTAGTTTTTCTCCTACTGTGAGTTTGCTTTATCTCTACTTGAAAAATGAAGGATTTCTTTTAGGCCAGGTGCAGTGGCTCATGCCTGTAATCCCAGCACTTTGGGAGGCCAAGGCGGGTGGATCACCTTAGGTCAGGAGTTCAAGACCAGCCTGGCCAACATGGTGAAACCCCATCTCTACTAAAAATACAAAAATAAGCCGGGCGTGGTGGCAGGTACCTGTAATCCCAGCTGAGGCTGGGGCAAGAAAATCGCTTGAACTCGGGAGGCAGAGGTTGCAGTGAGCCAGGATCACGCCACTGCACTTCAGCCTGGATGACAGAGCAAGACTCCATCTCAAAAAACAAAAAAAAAAGCTTTTATAGAACTAATGTATATAAAATGTACATACAAGTTGGAAGTATAGCAAAGAGATAAATAACTCAGTTTCTGAAATTAGGAAAAGCTAAATTTGAATCCCATCTCTGCCATTTACTAACTCTGTGACTCTGGAAAGTTTTCTAATAGGTATCGTAGTTATAATAATAGTACTTTCTTCCTAGGGTCATTGTGAAGATTAAATTATATCACCCATAGAAAGTGCTTGTACATATCATGAACCAAAGATTATAACTAATCCAATTTTTCAGTTCACTGAAGAAAAATGGAAGTGACTGTCCAATGTAGATGTCAGCACATACTGAAGGGTTCAAGAAATGAGAGTTGTAATTTATCATTGCTGTTATCAGTAGATCATCAATAAGTAGAACTGATCAGTTAGCTCAGATTGAGCAATCAATACATGAGTTACTAGAAAGCAATATTTTTTAAAGGTTTATTACAATATAAAAGTAATACAACTAAGGGATTGGGAATAAATGTGTATACATTTACGTAAGAACAAGTGTTTAACTCCAATTTCTTTAATTAGGTTAGTTCGCATTTATGATAGAGCCATACATATTGCAGAGGACAATACCATGTGCGATGCTAAGAAATATTTTCTTATGAGGTTTAGTGTGCAGGTTCTTCAGGTAGAAGAAGCACAAGCAGTGGCATTTAGTAGACCTGGGTTCCAATCCTAGCTCTGCCATTTATCAGCTGTATTACATTGAGTAGTGAACCTGTCTGAGACTCTGTAAAATGGCAATAGTAATACTTAACTTTCATAGGCATTATGAAGATTGGAAATAATATATAGGGTACTTAGTAAATAATAGCTATTGTTGTTATTCTACCACTACTTTTTTTTAATTAATAGACTGTGTACTACCACCATTTTAATTAATAAAGTTAGGTTCCTTTATAAATAAACATTAGTTTTCTATCCCTGCTGTAACAGATTGCCATACACATAGTAGCTTAAAACAACAAATTTATTATCTTACAGTTCTGGAAGCCAGAAATCTGACAAAGGTCTTATTGAACTAAGATTAAGATGTCAGCAGGGCTGTACTCCTTTATGGAGCCTCTTGAGAACAATCCATTTCTTTGCCTTTTTCAGCTTTCTGAGGCCCCCTGCATTCCTTGGTTCATGGCCTTTTCCTCCATCTTCAAAGCTAGCAGCCTAGCATCTTCAAGTATCCTTCTGTTTCTGACCTATGCCTCCCTGTTCCACATTTAAAGGACGCTTCTAATTACATTTGACCTATCCAGATAATCCAGGATAATCTCCCTATTTTAGGGTCAGGTGATTAGCAATCTTAATTCCATGTGTAACCCCAATTCCCCCTTGACATGTAACATAACATATTCACGGTTCCAGGGATTAGAAGGTGGACATCTTGGGGGTGGGGCATTATTCTGTCTACCACAATAATCAAAAAAAGCATTTGTTGCATAGCATTGTATTTGCCTTAATAATCATGAGAAACTGGTAAATATAGATCAGCTGGTACCATAAATTTTCAGATATTAGCGTTTTTTTGTTTTCATTTTTGTTCTTTTTTTAATGCTATTTTAGTATCTTGGTTAAAAGTACTGTCATTTTGGAAATTCACATTTTTGGCCACTATAGCTGTATTGTGTTTTTTATTTAAATTGATATAGTTGAAGCTCTAAATATACAACTGCAAGAATATATGTGGGCAAATTTTTGAACTATTTTGTGGATAAAGGGAAAAAGGGTAGGAATCGGATGTTTTTTCATCAGTTTTTAGGAGTAATTACAAAGCTAACAGGAAAATATGTCTCCCTTCTAAGATAAAAGGAACCTGAATATTTGTCCCTAATATTAGAAAGCAAATGGCTCGCAAAAATTCTCAAAGATAATGTGAATCATGTTCTTTTATAACACTGGATAAAGGGGAAAAAAGTGACATTTGGGGTATTCAACCTGAGACGAACATCCTAATCCAGAGAGTAGCTGATCTTTAGACCTACAGGCTGCCAGTGAGGTGTTGTCAAATGTTGGAGTTTAGGCATAGACAAATGCACTGGGAAGAGAACAGTGCCACTGGCTAGTCACTTCACTTCTGGGCCTCAGTTTTCTCATACCTATTTTGTGGATTATGTGGGTTGCTAATTAAGACCCCATCTACCTTTGATGTTAAAGTAGAAGAAAGAAATTTAAACAAATGAATGACACTAAAAACAAAACAGAAACCACCAAGATGTCCTTCAACAGGTGAATGGATGAATAAACTTTGGTAAATCCAGACAATGGAGTATTATCCAGTGCTAAAAAGAAAATGAGCTATAAGGCCATGACAATGCATGGAAGAACCTTAAATATATATGACTAAATGGAAGTAGCCAATCCGAAAAGGCTACATACTCTGTAATGCCAAATATATGATATTCTGGAAAAAACAAAACTATGGAGACAGTAAAAAAGATCAGTGGTTGTCAGGGATTAGGGGAAGGGAGGGATGAATAGGCAGAGCACAGAGGATTGTTAGGGCAGTGCAACTACTGTATTCACTACAGTGGTGGATACATCTCACTATGTACTTGACAATGTGACAATGATCATTCATAACAAATGTACCACTCTGATGTGAGTTACTGAGTATAGTGGGCAGGCTGTGTGTATGTGAGGGCAAGGAGTATCTGGGAACTCTGTACTTTATGCCCAGTTTTACTGTGAACCTCAAACTACCCTAAAAATTAAGTCTATTTTAAAAATTAAACAGGGTGGGAGGAAATGGAAGGGGAGAAAATAAAAAGGCTACTCACTGAGCCTTTCCTCATCTCCACTGCCTGTTTCACACACTTGGCCTTTTCACTGCCTGTAGCTTTTCCTCTCCTCCAGCCTTAGTCACTTTCACATGGATAGTTAGGACAGCTTTTTCACTCTAGTGGATAAAGTATGCTCTAAGTTCACTAAAACAAGCATGTTTGTCTTTCTTACTGGGTTAGGGAGAATCTGCTGTATGATCCAAATAATATACTCAATACATTAACTGGGATCCAGTATAACATGAGTGATTGGTCCATAAAAATCCAACTCTGGAAGTATCAATTCGTGTTTTACAACTATTTTTGGATAGTGTATTTCTTTCTAAACCTTCCTTAGACCACTGTTACCCTTAAGAATACACCCTGTCTGGATCAGCAAGGTCACACAGCCACCTCTGTGCCCAGAGAGACAGGGCTCTGTGACTGGCTTATCAAAGAGTTGGCATAGCTGAGGGGCAGTTCCCCAAAGAAGTAGTTCACTTGTTCAAAGAACTAAGAAGTCCTGTTATTTAAAATTTAAAAAAAAAAAAAAAAAAAGTACAAGGGAAAGAAAGGGGGTGGGGGGAGAAAAGAAGGAAGGGAAAAGAAAGGAAAGATGAGGGGAAAATACCATGTTTCTTGTATCAAGCCCATCAAGACACCTACCAGGATGTTTTACAAGATTTTCTTTGACACAGAAGGGGAAAGTCAGTGTTTCTTCTGTATCAGAACACTTAATGTATGAAAATGATTTTGCTTCACAAAAACTATGAACATAAATGTCTTGCACTTTTATATTTTGTCCCTGGAAGTGTAGGTCAGATGCTCCATAAAGGTTTTGGATGTGATCTCTAGAGCATATGTTCCACCAAGAAGTCTTTCTATATTCACCATCTCTCTGGTTTCCATGGAGGTGATGATGGAAACTTATGTATAATTTCAGACTAGCATTGTGCTGCAAATGATGTTTATAAAATATTAAATTCTGATAAAGGGAATAATATTTTTAAGTCATTCTTAATTCCTGAATAATGCTGCATGTTAATGGTTAGATATCATTTGACTTCAAAGTCTTTCACAACATAAACTTTGATTTCATACTAGTATAAGTGTCCCGGTAGGAAAAAAAAAAAGAGAGAGAGAGAGAGAGAGATGTTTGTCTTTCTTATAGGGTTAGGGAGAATCTGCTGTATGTTCCAAGTAAATGTTTTCTACCATTACCATCTTGTTAAGCTAATGCAAAAAAAGAACAGCAGTTTTTCTTACCCAGAATCCCAAATTTGAGTCAAGGCCTATTTCACAGGAATGTCCTGCTATGTAATGGAGAGTTAACTGTCTAAATCAGGGATCATTAAACTACAGTTTGAGGATCAAATATGGCCCACAAACTGTTTTTGTGAAGCCCACAAGCTAAGAATGTTTTACCTTTTTAAGGGATTGAAGAAAAATCAAAAGAAGAATAATACCTCATGACACATGAAAAATGTATGAAATTCTAATTCCAATGTCCGTAGAGTTTCATTGGAACACAGCCACACTCATTCATTTACATATTGCCCATGGCTGCTTCCACACTACAAGGGCAGATTTGAGTAGTTCCAGGAGGAACTGTGTTCTCCACAAGACCAAAACACTTGCTGTCTGGCCCTTTACAGCATAAGTTTGCGCACCCCTGATGTAAATAATTGTTTCACCATCTTCCCACCTCTGCACCGACACACATATTCTTCCTATCATCTCTTTCTCCTTCCTTCCCTTCTTCTCTTCCTCTTCACACACACATACCTCATTTTGAATTTGGTGATTATGATTACCTACAGTAAACGTAAGCTTTGGAAATACATTTTAATTTTCCTTTGTCATCTCTCTCCTCCCTGTCTGCTTTCCCTTTCCTCTACTGCCTTTATGTAGAATGTCTGAGGGCTGTGCCCTTTTCCCAAAACATTTTGTTTTTAAGGTGGGGGTTAGATCTTGGTACATTTTTTGACTTCCATGGAAAGTTTTGTGTTAGTATGTGGTCCCATTTTTAACCTATTTGCAGACACCCCCGATTATCTAAAATCACTTTCACATGGGGCTGAGGTTAAGCTTTATTTCTTTTGGCATGTCCCTACCACAGCAGACACTTCCTCTTTGCCTTGAAAGGACAAAACGATGTTCAGCTGTCTGGGCTTAGGCCCAGTATTTGATTTATACATTATTTAATTTCCTCCTGAAAATTGGAAGCAGGACTTTCAGGAATGGAAGTCAGTATTTTTCATTTGTTTTAGAATACTTGTAGGTCTAATATAATCATCAGTGGTAGATGTCAGCATGATTAGGGGGTGACTTAAGGTAAAACAAATAAAATGTGAATACAAAGGAAAATTATTTGACAATGGAGAAGTTCTGAAGTTTTTAATAATCATTATTGTATGTGTTATTATGTTTTGGGGGTACTACATTTTGGGGCACCTGTCTTCACTTTACCCATTGAAGGAAAGATGTCTATTATGTTATAGTTGCAATTGTTGGGGGATTAGAAGTTTGAGGAAAATGTAATGTAACCCTTCCAGTAATTTTACAGAGGATTTTTGGATTCTCTGTGAGCTGCTACTGCATTTGTCTTCACAATTAAGTTCATACTAATGCCAGGATGTGAATGCCAAAATAGTTTGGATTTTAACAGCAGTGAACTCAGGAAATTAAAAATTAACTCTGGAAATACTATTTCATGTTTTACAACCACTTTTGGATAGTGTGTTTCTTTTTAAACCTTCCTTAGATCATTGTTACTCTTGGGTTACAACCTGTCTCCTTTTTACCACCAAAGTTCTTAAAAGTCTAGCACACCTACTGCCTCTACTTCCTCACTCCTAATTCGCTTCTCAAACCCTGGCAGTCTGGGCTCTCCCTCCCTCTGCACACTGCTAAGCTGACCTCACTATTTCCTTCTCTCCAATTTAATAACCAGCTCTAAGTCCTCAGCTTTCCTGACCTTTTTGCTCCATCTGCCAGAATTCATACCCTCTTCCTAAAGCCCTCTTTCAGTTTTTATGTGGGACTGTCCCAATTTCCTCTACTTCTTCCTCTCTTTTATAGACCCATCTCCCTCGTATGGAGCTGGGCTTAAGTGTCCCCCAGGTTCTGTTTCTTGGACCATTTTTCTCCCGACGTTCTTAGGCTTTCCCTTCTCATTTTTTCTCATTACCTGAGACACTTCAGGAGAACTCAGGGCTGCAAAGAGCACAGTTTGAAAACCACCCTGGTCCTGTCAGACTACTTTTGAGTCCTTAATACAGCCCACCCTATGCCACCTCTGTGCCTTCACATGAGTGTGTACCTTAGTGTGGGAGTGTGCCCTCCCATGGAGTGCCTTGCCACCAACACCACCAGCTACATCTCTTCACATTCTTTTAAAGCTTATTCCTAAAGCATCTACTCTTCTATGTTACCAGGCTCCCGGTAGATGCTTTCCCTCCCTCATCTGAGCTATGGAGGGTAGAGAAAAGGTACTAGAGTGAGACAGATATGGATTTAAATATGGATCCACCACTCACCTGTGTGTGATGTTGAACAAATTTACCTAAAGGCTTTAAAATCAGTTTCTTCATTTATAAATTGGGGGTAGGGGGAAGGATTTTACCTACCACATTAGATTGTTGGATAGATTCGGTAACTTATGTGAAGGCAGAGAACACTTGGAAATCAGTGGTGGTGGAGGTGGCAGTGCTAATAGTGCTATTATCACCATCGTCAGTATAATTATTTCCACAGCAGCATTTAGTTTCTCATATGTCAGTTACGTCACTGTACTTATTGTCTTCTTCTCATTTCAGAATTTCAGACTCCTCGAGGTTTTATTTATATTCCCCTGTTCCCCAAGAGCATAGAACAAGGACTTAAGCATAGGTTTTCCTAAGTGAGTTGAGTTGCATAGAATAGCTCTTCTCCCCTAAAGGAAAATACTGACTCCACAGTGTTCTTAAAAGTCAGAGCTGGGAAGTTTGTAGCTGTCTCTTCATATTTTAATCAAACATTATCACACTAAAAAAAATCATTGTTGTTACATTTTGTCACTCTAAAACTTGAAACTAAGTGGCCTTTAAATTTTAATTTCTCCAAGAGTTAATGACTTATGTATTTAGATATAGGTAGTCTGAAGTAATTATTTTTAAAAGAACTACTTTTGTATTTGATGCATAAATTATATCAGTAGTAAAATATTTAGAGAAGATAAATTAATATACAAACATTAATTTGCTTTTGATTTTATACATTTGATTTTGTGTCCCATCTTATTTTTGATTTTGTAAAATCAATGCCAACTGCAAAGTTTTTTAGCTTAAATAACCAGAAGTTTTTCTTTTTACATGTTTTTACTTACAAAACCTTTATCCTCTATCTCTCAACCTATTTCTGGAAAACAGATTTTCTGCTTCTGGGAAACATCACTTTTTCACAAATCACACATCGACCTGGTTATAAAAACCTGTAACTGCTTTGTTTGTTGCACTGAGGGCCAGAGTTGTAGATTAGGTTCTGCTGTGGATTTCTGAAGGCTGAAGTGGGGAAGGAGTGGTTGTGCTATTCCGATCTGAACTTCTGTAATAGGAGAGTAGCAAAGCAGTGAGGAGTTGAAAGGCCTTAAAAAAAAAAAAAAAGTATACGTTCACATGGAGTCCTTCTGAATAAGTACTAGCACCCCAAAGTCACTAAAATGACTCCCCAAATCAAGCATCCGTCACTCAGAAAGCCTTTATGGATCACCAGTTTTGCGGGGCTCAGTATTTGGTGGTGTTCTCACAGCTTTGAACCAGACATGCTTCGCCTGAGTTAAGGACATCTCTACCGGCAGGCCCCTAGACAGTGGCTCAGGGTACTGATGGGGTCAGAAAAAGGAGGGTGTGGCCAAGGAGCAGATTGAGTCCATACTTTGAATACTTTCAGGAGCTACTTGCAACCACTCAGGAATATAAACTAGTATCACAGCTGAGAGCTTTATTTAACATTCCACTTAGTTGTAATCTTTACCTAATCGCTACTGTTTTTATTTGGCTACTAGCTATTTAGTGTAGCCCCATTTTTGTGGAAGGCTGGCCAAGAGCACACTTCAATTCAATAGTAGTCAAAGCCAGCTCTACTGAACCTACATGAACACATGAGCACACAAATTGTGTGGTTTTGAAGTTTGTGGGGGTATTTTTTTAGTTCTTGATAAATCTTCATCTGCCTAAGCAGTATATACAATGTAAAGTTAAATATGACACCTGCTATAAGGCATATAAACTCCACATTTGGTTAAAAACCAACTTGTTAAGACTAAAGTCCTAAATTAGTTAACATTAAGTCAAATATCTTATTTTATGCTCTTCATATATTTTCCTTCTTTCCTTCATTGTTCTTTTTCATTCTTTCCTATATTTGTTGACCACGTACTATGTGCTGGATAAGGTTCTAGGCACTAGCATCTAATATTAGCAACAAAAATAAAGAAGTCTATTTTGTGAGAGGCAACAGACCATCAACAAAATAAAATATAATATGTGGCAATAAGAGAGGAGCAAAATAAAGCAGGGAAGGAGAATGGGATTACAGGGAGGGCTGCAGGTTTTAATAGGGTGGCCACGGAAAACCTTGCTGAGAAGGTGGCATTTGTGTAAAGACTTGAGGTGAGTGAACTGCAATTATCCAAAGGAAGCACAGTTCAGGGAGAGGGAACAAGAAGTCCACATGCTCCGAACACGACTGTTCTTTGCACATTCAAGAACAGCCAGGAAGCCAATGTCACTGGAGTGAAGAGTGTGAGGGGCTTCTAGAGCCCAGTTGAAAAAAAGTGGGAGTGGGTGATTGGTGTCACATGCTGCTAATAGATTAAATAGATTGAGAACTGAGGATTGACCATTGGATTAGTGACCTTGACAGAGCAATTCAGTGGGGGAGTGTTCAGAAGTGTCATTTGAATGGGTTTAAATGAGAATGGGAAGAGAGGAAATAGAAAATGGAAAATGAAGAGAGCTCTTCCAAGGAGAGTTGCTAATGGGAATGAAAGCAGATGTGGAGACAAGGAAGGGACTAGATTACCTCTGCAAGGTGAGAAATTACAACGTGTTTTTATGGTGGTGGTAAAGCTTGACTCAGGTAAAAGGAAATGGAACCCCATGCGTAAATAGAAGGATTGATCTTGGCAGCACAGATACTTCATCTATTGAAACAGGAAAGAAAGTTGAGTATGTACGTACAAGTAGAAGGAAAGGGGTAGACTCAATGGTGATAGCATGTTGAAAGTTCTTTGCCACATGAACAAACTTTCTTTCCAGTGCTTAAACAACATCTGCAGTATCCTTCTCATATGGTCATTTGCATATTATCTCTACAGCTATCTTATGGTTGGCCAGCTTATTAATTGTTAATATATCTCTTCCTCTTATTGAGCAAAAACCTTTCTTCTAGAACATTGATCCTAGTTCTGCTTCCCATAGCCTCCCAAGATGGACAGTTCTAATTTTTCTATAGAAGAGCCTTTCAAAGACTGGAGGGCTGATGTGGTTTCTCAAGGCCGACCTCATTCCTGCTGGTTCTCACACCTAGCCCTTCAGTGTTTCTGCTGGCATGTATGATTTCAACCCCTGTCACATTCAGACACTCTCATCTAACAGGGCCCAGGGTATTTAATCAGTTTCATTTGCTAATCAGGCCTCATTGGTCCCGGCCTTTGGTATCTGTTTTTCTCCCAGGCTTTTTTCTACGTATTTAGTGTTTCTCACAAATACTAACATTGAACCAGCATGCCATTAAGATTTATTTATTTATTTCAGTGGTTTTTGGTTACATGGATAAATTGTATAGTGGTGAAGTCTGGGCTTTTAGTATACCCATCACCCAAATAGTATACATTGTATCCAATAGGTAATTTTTCATTCTTTATCCCCACTCCCACCCTACCCAGTTCTGAATCTCCAGTGTCCATTATACCATCCCATATACCTTTGTGTACCCATAGCTTAGCTGCCACTTAAACATGTGAGAAATGCAGTATTTGGTTTTCCATTCTTGAGTTACATCGCTTAGGAGAATGACCTCCAGTTCCATCCAAGTTGCTGTCAAAGACATTACTTTGTTATTTTTTCTGGCTGGGTAGTATTCCATGGTATATATACCACATTTTCTCCATCCACTTATTGGTTGATGGGCACTTAGGTTGATTCCATACCCTTGTGATGGTGAACTGTACTGTAGTAAACATACACATGCAGATGTCTCTTTTATATAATGATTTCTTTTCCTTTAAGTAGATACCCAGTAGTAGGATTGAAGAATCAAATGGTAATTCTACCTTTAGTTCTTTGAGATATCTCCATATTGTTTTCCATAGAGGTTGTACTAATTTACCTTCTCACCACTAGTGTATAAGCATTCCCTTTTGTGTGCATCCTCATCAACATCTGTTGTTTTTCTGTTTTTGTTTTTTGTCTTTTTAGTAACAGCTATTCTGACTGGGGTAAGATGATATCTCATTGTGGTTTTAATTTGGAGTCCTCTGATGAATAGTGCTGCTAAGCATTTTTTTTAACAGTTGTTGGCCATTTGTATGTCATTTTGTGAAAAAATGTCTATCTTTGTCCTTTGCTCACTTTTTTTTTTAAATTCCAGGGTACATGTACATGTTGTGCAGGTTACATAGGTAAACATGTGCCATGGTGGTTTGCCGCACCTATCAACCCATCACCTAAGTATTAAACCCAGTATGCATTCACTATTTATCCTGATGATCTCTCTCCCTGCCCTCCAATAGGCCTACTTTTTAATGGGGTTATTTTGTTGCTGCTGTTGAGTTGTTTGAATTCTTTGTAAATTCTGGATATCAGTCCCCTATCAGAGGCATAGTTTGACAATATTTTCTCTCATTCTTCAGGATGTCTGTTCACTCTCTTGATAATTTCTTTTGCTGTGCAGAAGTGTTTTAGTTCAATTAAGTTCCATTTGTCTATTTTTGCTTTTGTTGCTTGTGCTTTTGAGGTCTTAGTCATGAATTCTTTGCCTAGACCAATGTCCAGCAATCTTCCTTAGCTTTTCTTTAGTATTTTTACAGTTTTAATTCTTACATTTAAGTATTTGATCCATCTTGAGTTCTTTTTTGTATACAGTGAGAGATAAGGGTCCAATTTCATTCTCCTGTGTATGGCAATCCAATTTTCCCAGCACCATTTATTGAAAAAGGTGTCCCTTCTCCAGTGTATGTTTTTGTCATAAAAGATTGTTGGCTATAGATATGTATTAGTCCATTTTCACACTGCTGATAAAGACATACCCAAGACTGGGCAATTTACAAAAGAAAGAGGTTTAATTGGACTCACAGTTCCACGTGGCTGGGGAGGCCTCACAATCATGGTGGAAGGCAAGGAGGAGCAAGTCACATCTTAAATGGATGGCAGCAGGCAAAAAGAGAGCTTGTGCAGGGAAACTCCTGTTTTTAAAACCATCACATCTCATGAGACTCATTCACTATCACAAGAACAGTGCAGGAAAGACCCACCCCCATAATTCAGTCACCTCCCACCAGGTTCCTCCTACAACACAAGGGAACTGTGGGAGTTAAAAATCAAGATGAGACTTGGGTAGGGACACAGCCAAACTATATCAAGATTTGTGGCTTTATTTTTGAGCTCCCTATTCTGTTTCATTGATCTGTCTGTTTTTATACTAACACCATGCTGTTTTGGTTAATATATCCTTATAGTATAGTTTGAGATCCGATAATGTGATGCCTCCAGGTTTGTTCTTCTTGCTTAGGATTGCTTTGACTATTTGGGCTCCTTTTTGGTTCCATCAGAATTTTAGGATTGTTCTTTCTAATTCTGTGAAAAATGATGATGGTATTTTGACAGGGATTGCACTGAATCTGTAGATTGCTTGGGAAGTATGGTCATTTTCACAATAATGATTTTTCCAATCCATGACTATGTGATTGTTTTTCCATTTGTTTGTGTCATTACGATTTCTTTTATCAGTGTGGTATAGTTCTTGTAGAGATCTTTCACAGCTTTGGTTAAGTATATTACTAGGTGTTGTGTGTGTGTTGGGGGGGCAGGTTTGCAGTTATTGTAAATGGGATTATATTCTCAATTTAATTCTCAGCTTGGCGGTTATTGGTATATAGGAGTGTTACTACTTTGTGTACATTGATTTTGTAACCTGAGACTTTACTGAATTTATTTATCAAATATAGGAGTCTTCTGGAGGAGTCTTTAGGATTTTCTAGGTATCAGATCATATCATTGGCAAACAGAGACAGTTTGACTTCCTCTTCTCCAATTTGGATGTCCTTTATTTCCTTCTCTTAACTGATTGCTCTTACTAGGACTTCCAGTACTGTGTTGAATAAAAATGGTGAAAGTGGGTATCCTTATCTTGTTCCAGTTCTTAGGGGGAATGCTTTCAGTCCATTTAGTAAATCCATTCAGTGTGATGTTGGCTGTAGGTTTGCCATGTATGACATTTATTATTTTCAGGTATGTTCCTTCTATGCCTAGTTTGTTGAGGTTTTTTATCAAAAAGGATGCTGGGTTTTATTGAATGGGTTTTCTGTGTCTATTGGGATGATATGGTTTTTGTTTTTAATTGTTTATGTGGTGAATCACATTCATTGACTTGCCTATATTGAACCATTCTTGTATCCCTGGGATGAAACCCACTTGATTATGGTGAATTATGTTTTGATGTGCTGTTGGATTTCCTTTGCTAGTATTTTATTGAGGATTTTTGCATCTAATTTTATCAGGAATATTGTTTTATAGTTGTTGTTGTTGTTGTTGTTTCCTTTCCTGGCTGTGGTATCAAAGTAATACTAGCTTTGTATTATAGAATGAGTTAGGGAGGATTTCCTCTTTCTCGATCTTTTGGAATAGTTTCACTAGAATTGGCACCAGTTATCCTTTGAATGTCTGATAGAATTTGGCTATCAGAGATGAATTGGTCCTGGACTTTTTTATCGTTGTTGGGAGACTTTTAAATTACTTATTCAGTCTCACTGCTTGTTACTGGTCTGTTTGAGATTTCTATTTCTTCTTGATTCAAGTTTGGCAGATTGTATGTTTCCAGGAATTTATCCATTTCCCCTAGATTTTCTTGTTTGTGTGTATAGGGGTGTTCATAGTAGTCTTGAGTGATCTTTTGTATTTCTGTAGTATCAGTTGTAATGACTCCATTTTTATTTCTGACTGAGCTTATTTGCATCTCCCCTCTTCTTGGTTAATCTAGCTAGTGATCTATCAATTTCGTTTATATTTTCAAAGAACCAATGTTTCATTTCATTGATTCCTTTTATTGTTTTGTCTATTTCTATCAATTTTATTTAGTTCTGCTCTCATCTTTGCTATTTCTTTTCTTCTGCTAGGTTTGAGTTTGGTTTGTTCTTGTTTCTGAAGTTCCTTGAGGTGTGATGTTAGCTTGTCAATTTGTGATCCTCCTGTCTTTTTAATGTAGTCATTTAATTCCTCTTAGCATTGCTTTTGCTGTATCCCAGAGATTTTGATAATGTATCACTATCACATTCATTTCAAAATTTAAAAAATTTTTTATCTTGACTTCATTGTCGACCTGAAGATAATTCAGGAGCAGGTTGTTTAATTCCCATGTCTACATCTATACAGTTTTGAGAGTTCTTCTTAGACTAGGTTTCTAGTTTTATTCCTCTGTGGTCCAAGAAGATACTTGATATGATTTCAGTTTTCAAAAATGTATTGAGACTTATTTGTGGCCTATTATATGGTCTGTTTGGAAATGTTCCGCATGCTGATGAGAAGAACTGTACATTCTTCAGTTTTGGGGTAGAATATTCTATAAATATCTGTTAGATCGATTTGTTTTAGAGTCCAGTTTTAAGTCAGGTGTGTTTTATGGACTTTCTGCCTCAATGATCTGTCTACTGCTGTTGGTGGAGTGTTGGAGTCTCCCACTATTATTATATTGCTCTCTGTCTTTTCTTAGGTCTAAGAGCATTTGTTTTATGACTCTGGGAGCCCTGGAGTTAGGTGCATATTTATTTAGGATTGTTATATCTTCTTGTGGAACTGATCCCTTTATCATTATATAATGACCCTCTTTGGGTTTTTTTGTTTTTGTTTCATTTTTACTATTATTGATTTAAACTGTTTAATCTGATATAAGAATGGCTATTACTGCTTGCTTTTGGTTTCATTTGCATGGAATATTTTTTTCATCCCCTTACCTTGAGTCTATAAGAATCTTTACGAGTTAGGTGGGTCCCTTGAAGACAGGAGATATTTGGCTTGTGTTTCTTTATCCATTCCACCAGTCAGTATCTTTTAAGTGGGGCATTTAGATCCACTATTTAGACCCATATTCAACTTAATATTGATATGTGAGGTACAGTTCTAATGATCATTTTGATTGTTACCTAGTTGTTTTGTTTTCTTCATTATGTTACTGTTTTATAAGCTCTGAGTTTTATGCTTTCAAATGTTTTTATACTGGCACATATTGACCTTTCATTTTGAAATTTAGAACTCCTTTTAGCATGTCTTGTAGGGCTGGTCAAGTGGTGACAAATTCCCTCAGCATTTGCTTGTCTGGGAAAGTTTCTCTCTCATTTATGAAAATTAGTTTTGCAGGATAGAAAATTCTTGGCTCCCCATGGGAGAAGCCCCAGCTGTGTCTACAGTGATGTGCTGACAGTTATTCTGTTTTTGAGGAGATTAAAGATAGGACACCAATCTTTTCTGGCTTATAAGGTTTCTGCTGAGAAATCTCCTGTTAGTCTGATAGGTTTTCCGTTATCTTTCCTTTCAAGTTATCCGATGCTTTTGTCTCACTGCTCTTAGAATTCCTTCATTCACATTGACATTAGATAGCCTGATGAATATATGCCTTGCTGATGTCCTTTTCGCAATGAATCTCCTAGGAGTTCTTCGAGCTTCTTGTATTTGGATGTCTAAGTCTCTAGCAAGACCAGGGAAGTTTCCCTCAATTATTCCCTCAGATAGGTTTTCTGAATGATTTGCTTTTCTTCTCTCTCAGGAACACTTATGATTCTTAGGTTTGGATGTTTTATATAATCTCATATTTCTTGGAGACTTTGTTCATTTCTTTTAATTCTTATTTCATTATCTTTTTCTGATTTGGTTGATTCAAAAGTGTTCTCTTCAAGCTCTGACATCCTTTCTTCTACTTGATCTAGTCTATTTTTAAAACTTTGCATTGCATTTTGTAATTCCCAAAATATGTCTTTCATTTTTAGAAGTTCTGTTTTTTCTTTAAAATGTCTTTTTAGAAAACTTTCCATTCATATTCTAAATTGTTATTGTGATTTCTTTATGTTGGTTTTCAATTTTCTCTTGGATCTCATTGAGCAACTTAATAGTCAGCATTTTGAATTTTTTTATCTGGCATTTCAAAGATTTTGTTTTGGTTTGGATCTATTGCTGGGAGGTTAGTGAGATCTTTGGAGGGTGTTGTAGAACTGTGCTTTTTATATTGCAGAATTATTTTTCTGGTTCCTTATCATTTGGGTAGACTACTTTTTCTTACTATTTTTGAATTTATTTTTTATTCTGCTGGGTTAAAAAAAATTCCCCTTGAGAATGTGACTTTAATGTGTGCAGTATCGTCACCTAGCTTAGGCTCTGAGTGCTTGCAGTGGCAAAGACTTTCCAAGTTCCTTGGTTATAAAACATCTTTGTGCAGTGGCTTTCTCATATGCTGGTTGTAGTACCAGTGTGCTAGGTGTGTGAACAGGTTCACTGTCTCGTGGGGCTGGAATGGCAGAGGTCCCATGAAGCTTACCTCATTCTCCGGTGGTGTGTACTTTTCAATTTTTTTCCCATAATATTTTTCACTGAGTTGAACAGTTCAGCTTTCGGGCCAGTAGGAGGTACCCACAGGTAAAAACCAGCTGCAGCTTAAGCAGATGGATATATGCAATACCCCAGTGGTGGACAGAAGTCCCAGCCTTGACAGAAGCAACTGGGGGAGCTCTCCTTGAAAGGCACTGAGGTCTTTGCAGGAGAAAGGGAGGGAGCCACCTCAGCTCCTCTTCCAGACCAGCACGAAAGCAATCTGTCACACTCCTGTCGCAATGTTCTGGATATTCAGATCAGACAACGCACTTCTGTGGATCTGCAGAAATGCTGACATTCATGTAGAGAGGGATTGTGACCCTACCCCAAAGTGCTCCAGAAAGGCCATCCATAGGTGCACCCAAGCCAAGCTCCTGTGGAGGAGTCCCAGCCACGTCTGCAGTGATAGGCAAAGGGTAGAAGTCCCCTTCTCCAGGTCCCTTCACGAGCACTGGGGCTGCCCAACTGCTGGGGTAGAACAACAGTCTTTCCACCACTTAGCCCAGCACTGCAGCTGTGCCTCTGCTGAAAGAAACTTCCCATAAGCAGAAAGTTCTAGGACTCAAAGGCTGCACTCTAATTAATTTTGTCCCACAGGGTTCTCCCTTGATATGGTACCCTTTCCCTTCCCCTAGGAGTGACAGTCCCTTAGGGCAAGACTGCTGTAAATACTGCTGCTTCTCTAGGTATAGCCACCCTGTGGGGGCTGCCACAATCCAGGCTGGTGCTGGGGAATGTCTACAAGGGATTCAGTGATGTGACGATACAAGGGTTGAAGGATCCTGAGCAGAACAAAGTCCCACAACCTATGTGCACGAATATGGCAGCTGCTACTACAGCTCAGGCCTAGGGCAAGAGGGAAGGGACATTGTGCAAACAAGGCAGTGCCCTCAAGAAGTCCCCAAATCACAATCCACTCCTGTACTTGTGCTCACAAGTGCAGAGACACTCTGCCTGAGTTCAAATGCCAGCAGTCTGCCACAAGCCCTAGAGATGCTGAGAGCACTCCCACCTACCCTTTCCAAAGACTACTAAGCCTCCCAGGGTTTGACCTCTGCCAGCTTCTTGTAAAATAAAGCACACTTTATTTTGTGTGTGTGTCATAGATTCTTCCAGTGAACTCTGTGATAGGCTCTAGCACTGTCCCCTTAACACTCCATTTGGGCTATGATTATTCACCCATAACTTTGGTTCTTTCTTCTGAGGAGAATTGGTCACCCGTGTCTCTTATCAGCAAGCTGGAGAAGTTCTCTGATGCCACAGGCTGTGGACAGGTCTGCAGGATGTGCAGTGGCTTGGGCTCTGCTCTTAGCTTCAGAGGGGAGTGATGTTGCGTGGAGCTGAACTGAACTTCCTCTGGTCTCCAAAAAGCAAGTGCAAGCACCAGCTCTGATGAGGGTGGCAGGGGAGCAACATAGACTCTGTAAGATTTCTTTGGTTTTAAATAGCCCTAGTGTGGCTCAGTGAGTGAGAACGCACTGAATATAGTTCTCAGATGCCAGCTATAGAAGTAATGTGCTGGGCACATGAACAGGCTCACCATTAAGTTTTTATCTAATGTGTTTATCCTTAGGATCAGGCCAAGGACAAAGTACAACCATCAAAGAATCCCTTCTAAACCTATCTTTACCCATTAGTTAACCCCATCTAGACAGGATTGTAATTTCTAAGTATTCACATGATCCCAGGTAAATCAACATCAAAACCAGGAGACTTAGTCAGATTAAATGGTATGAGGCAAAGAAAAAGGGGCACATTTCCAGTGTGTTGAAGCCAACATGCCTGGGAGTATAGTGTATCACTGAAACACTATACTCTGAAACACTGAGTTAGTAGGGCAGGCAGTTTTCAAATCAAGATGACACATCTAACGTTGAACACTGGATTGTAAGTACCCAACCTGAGCTAAAGAAGAATATTTCACAGTTATTTGCATAGGAGTGATACTTAAAAGACATGAGAGTAAATTCATTCTTTGAGAGATTATAGGTAAAGACTAAAAACCGGGGGCCAAGGATAATACATCATATGTCTATGGCATGTAAGTATATGATCTTAGGAGAATTAGAAGCTAGTCCTAGCACATTATCATGTACATGAAAAGTTGATGTAAGAGAACCATACTGGTTTGCAGCACCTATATAAATACAATCATCCTAATTTTCCTATTATCACTTCCTCAAGCCCATGATTGCTGCTTCTGACAGTTTAGAAGCTGTGTCTGAGCTGATCTTAGTCCCATGACCAGCCCCATTAGCACTGCTACCGCCTTTACCATTACAACAGAGTATTGGCAGCAGTGGTGATCACCAGAAGACTGAGTGTGAGTCAGCTCCGTTAGCCAAGCTTAGGAGAAAAGGCAGGTCAGTTCGATAGCATGAAGCCGCTTGGAGATGTGGAAAGGTAGAGCTGTGACTAGAGCTGGCAGAGGCATAAGCCTTGGAAGGCTGGTTGGGGCAAGGTGAAAAATGGGAAGAACAGAAGCAGGTAAAGAAGCCAGAAAAGGCAAAATTTTACCAGGTTCTTTCCTCTTTACTGGAATTTGAATTTTGTCCTACTTGCCTGTCTTGAGACTTTGACTGACATAAATAAATCTTAAGACAAAAAGGGAACAAAAGACTGAAAACAGCTCAGATATCTTTCACCTGAAACTGGGTTAAATAAACTATGCTCCTATAAAAGGAATGAGAAATAGCTCTCTATATAGCTGCGAAGTTGTTTCTAGGATAAATTGTTAAGTGAAAAAGACAAAGCAGAGCCAGACGCCGTGGCTCACGCCTGTAATCTCAACTTTTTGAGGCCAAGGTGGGCAGATCATTTGAAACCAGGAGTCTGAGAAAGTTGAGAAACAGAAAGTTCTAGGACTCAGAGCCTGCACTCTACCAAACAGGGTGAAAACCTGCCAGCATGGCGAAACCCTGTCTCTACCAAATATACAAAATTAGCCAGGCATGGTGATGCGTGCCTGTAGTCCCAGCTATTCGGGAGGCTGAAGTGGGAGGATGGCTTGAGCCCAAGAGATCAAGGCTGCAGTGAGCCAGGATCACACCACCTCACCAGCTGAGCATGATCTTGTCTCAAAAGCAAAACAAAACAAAAAAAGATAAAGCAGAGAAAAGCATGAATACTATGCTAACATTTTTCGGGAAGGTGGCAGGAGAGGTGGGAAAGTGTCCCTTTATCAATATATCCCAGCTAATGAATGAAGAAGGAATAACAGAAATAGGATAGCATCATTTTGCAGCCCTTCATGAATCAAAAGACCTGGACGATCATAAGTGGCTACTAACACATGAAAAGAAGAGCAGCCATACATTATGTGCATCTCAGCAATACCTATGAAGTATTTGTTAAAAAAAAAAAAAATCAAACCTGAAACTCCTCAAGCCTCTAGATCTTAATACCAGTTAATAAGAAATACAGGGGGCAGGAGATGTTAAATAACACCAGAGGGATGCAGGAAGCAAAATAAGGAATATGGGAGACTGGATAGGATATATAATTCTGTTTCTTGAACATAAATTTTAAGGGAAAAGAGAAAGAGAAATACCTTAGATATGAGATATAGTAACTAAATGTAATGTGTCACACCTATTCTGATCCTAATTCAAACCAACCATCTGTGAAATATACTGACTGGTAAATGTGAACATTAACTAAATACTGATAATATTAAGGAAACGTAGCTAATTTTAATGTGGCATAAAAGTGTTACAGTATATCTTTAGAAATACACTGAAATATTTATGGGTTAAATATTGTGATTCTGAGATTTGCCTCAAAAAAATCAGTGCAGTGTTGGAGACAGGATTACAGTGTAGATGAAACAAGATTGGCCATGAGTTGGTCATTGTTAAAGCTGGGTAGCAGGCGAGTGATTTCACTGTATACTGGTCTCCGTACTATTGTATGTGTTTGAATTTTCTATCGTTAAAAAATATTAAGAAGAAAACAAATAGCATTATCTTTTCCCTAAGTGTTCACAATCTCCTCTGTCTCCCCTTTCTCCTATTTTCTAAGGAGAAAGAATTGAGCAAGTTTACGAAGTGGGGTGGAGCTGTTGTGAAAGATACTTCAAATCATTTTTTAGCTACTCAGAATTATAGCATGAAGTCAAAGTTCTCTAGGCTTGAAATGCTGTATACCTCATTCTTCCCCTCCTTAAGCCCTGTCAACACACATTTCCAGTTATACGCACAATTTTAATTGACTGTAGGGACTATCTTCAAATAACATTTCCATAAACTTCCAAACTGAACCGCTCCAGATTGGAGTTTTGTAATCTATTAGCCATTCATGACCCCTCCCCCACCCACAAAAAAAGTTGTTTTTGTTTGCTTTCTCTTCTGGTTTTCATTTAGACTTCTTTCTTTGCCAATAGATTTAACACAAAGATAGCATTTTCTAACTTTGACCATAATCCATACTGGAATCGTCATTCAAAAATAATGGCTTAATTGTTCCTACAAATTTCATAATCATTTTCAAAGAAGTTGATTGGTGGCCCTTGAGGCTTTTCAATTTTATCCTATTTTGGATGATATCTGTGGCCTGGAAATCAGTCATATAGCCCAAAATGTTACCTAGACTACTAATGAACAGCATGGTCTAAGAAAATGGCAACTAGAGGCTTGGCGTGGTGGCTCACGCCTGTAATCCCAGCACTTTGGGAGGCCGAGGCCGGCAGATCATGAGGTCAGGAGATCAAGACCATCCTGGCTAACGGTGAAACCCTGTCTCTACTAAAAATACAAAAAATTAGCCAGGTGTGGTGGTGGGCGCCTGTAGTCCCAGCTATTCGGGAGGCCGAGGCAGGAGAATGGTGTGAACTCCAGAGGCGGAGCTTGCAGTGAGCCGAGATTGTGCCACTGCACTCCAGCCTGGGGGACAGAGTGAGACTCCATCTCAAAAAAAAAAAAAAAAGAGAAAATGGCAACTAGAAACAGCAGCCCCATTGTAGCATGCTGAACACCTTTTTTTGGAAGCATGCACTACTGAGCAGGAATTCCAAAATGGCACCTTTACGATAGTAGATTTTGAGGCATTGTGTTGCCAGGACAGAAAGAGAGGAAGCAATGTATAAGCACCACAAATTTACATATACATAGAAAAGGATAGAGGGCAGTTTTTACAACCTCTCTCTGATTTCCTCCACCAACCAACAATAGGCCTGACTCAGATTACCTATCCAGCCCTCCTAAGGATCTTCACTTCCTCCCCCTAGAAAACTACACAGTTGCTGTATTGTCACAGTGTGAAAACACACACACACACACAAACACACACACTTGATTTGGTGCATAGGAAGTGACCTAATTCAATTTGTCCTCATCATAGTGACAACTAGACTGAGCCAATCAGAGACTTTCTGTAGGGTTTTGATTACTGGAATTGAGAAAATGAGGGCTTTCTGGTGGGTGAAGCTGTGAGATGTAAAACACAGCAACTGTGCCTGGTCATGTGAAGCCAAAGTACAGAGAGAAGCAGAGACAAAAACTATGGAGACAGAATCCCGATGGCATCCCAGGCCCTGCTTCCAGCTGGTCCGCTGAGGCCAGCCACACTGCTTTCTTTAAGTTCAGTTCGACCCAATAATATCATTACAATAAATTACTCCTTTTGGATTCAAATTAGCTTTCTATCCCTAGCAGTTCAGCCCTAATATACAGCAGATGTCACAACTGGTTGCACATATTTGGAGAAACAGGAGTAGCTGAGACAGAATTTAGTCTACCTTGCTCAGAGACATTCACAGATAGTGTGAAAACTACTCATGAGTCCCCTTTGCTTAAAGTTACCCCAGTCATGTTTATTACAGCACGTAAAGGTACATAGCCTTAAAGTCTTTTCAGGACTTGGGATTTTTCTTAAAGAAAACAAATCAAGAGTGTTCATTAAAAGATTGATATAAAAAATTAATAATTCTGAAGTTAACCCAAAACTTAATGTAATCTTCCATTGGAACATTTGTTGATGTGTGTGGGGGTTTTAAATTCCACAAATATTATTAAAATGAGCAATCAGCAGAAAGATGTTTTAAAATATTTTGTTTCAGCATGTAAAATCTCGTTTTATTACAGAATTCTTTTGTTAAAGGCACAGCTATGCCAGGTTGCTGCCAGAGTGGTAGGATCATAACAGCCCAGTTAATTTTAAAAGATTCACAAGTGGTGGGCCTTGGAACTACTGATGGCAACATGTACATCACATTTTAGTATAATGCTTAAACTTACACCACATCTTGTGAATTTATATGCATCTGCAAATGTGTGTGTGTGTGTGTGTGTGTGTCTGTGCACACATGCATATAGATACACATATATTTATTTCAAAGAGAAGAGAGTTGGGAAGTAGGACAGACTTGTGAAGTAATTAAGAATATCTACTGGCTCTCACATTCTTCAGTGTAACTTAAAATGTGTACAAAAGATATCTTGAATACACTGTCAAAACGGGTCTGGTTTTATTTCCAGTTAGATGCCAGCATGCTAAAATGGAGATGCTTGCTACCAAGGTGTAGCTTGTCTAAAGTTTAGTGATTAGATCTCCAAATGAAAAAGTACAGCCTAAAGAGGAAATGCTTGGCACTTGTTTCAATTATCTCCTCTTTACAACATTATAGGGTGCTTTCATGTGTATGTATTACCATTCATAATAGAGAGTACATTGACTAAGATTGCAAAATAGTTTCCATTGTATCATAATCCCCTTGTGTCCAGTTGACTCACATCTCTGAAAAATTTCTGCTCAGTTACAAATGTCTGCTGGTCTCTTTCCAATGATACTTTGTTTGTTTGATGGTTGGAAATCTGAAGAAAGTTCACTTAGTTAAAATGGTGATGTAAAGTATATGAGTACAGTCCTAAAATTTACTAAATGTACATACTCAAATTTACTCAACTTTCGGTCTTCAGATTTTAAAAACTAGATGAATAATCTATCCTTTAAAAATTCACCATTAGTTTTTCAAGTATACCAACTGCTGCATTTCCAGTACCAAAAAACCTTATCAAGTGATAATTTAATTACACCTTTTACATGAAATTTTAAAACATGATTTATTCATGATCAACAACATTAGTTTCATCATACTTAGATCAACAGTAGTTTCATCTGCCCTTCTTTTTCTACAACTCTTTGCATATCTGTGGCCTGCTATTTATTACAGCCTTTCTCATAATTTTTAATGTAGGCTTAACAAGCATATAGTTTTAAATCTTTCCTTAGGAGACTTTCCGGCTTTTCTCATTGCTGAACTCGACACAAACCTTATTCTCTTATTAACATTCTTGCAAAGGAGTTTAGGTAATAATAGTCAAGAAAGAATGTTTAAGTTTGATATACACTAAATAATAGACAATGATCAGAAGAGGAAAAAAAATGCGTGGGTATTTTGGTTAAGGTTTTCAAAAACTGAATCATCTTTATTCTCCACCTTGGCCTGAACAAAGAATAACTATAATGAAAATTTGGCCTATGTGGCTTTTACACGTATGTGTTATTTCCTTCTGTTACATCACATATATAATTTTTTGTTGTTGTTAAAATGCAACAGCTGGATCTCGGTATTGGCTTTCAGATCAGTAAAATCAGAAGTTGCCCTTTCTTTGTTTCCTTTTTAGTGGACCTGCAGGAAATAGAGTTCAGAGTGTACCTCACTCGTTATAAGACAACAGCCCATATAATTTTGCAGATAAGGAAACAACTCCTTCAGTTTCTAAATAACCAGTATATAGCATTGTTATCAAACATCAAAACCTGTATGCACTTAAATTCACTCACAGGTTAAATGAAATTACACGTAGTTAATACATGCCACTTGTAAAGTCTAATCTTATCTTGGGAACTTGGATTTTGCATTCCTTAACTAGTATGCTTAAATTTTCAGTTGTATTATCCTATCTTTTTTTTTTAGTAGATGAAAATAAGACACAGGTCTTTAGGTTTCTCTTCATGTCGATAAAGATCTAAACAAGCATTTAGTTATACTTAGGAGCAGCTGTTGAAATTTTCTAGGGTACAAGAGGAGGATCTAACAAAATAAAACCCACTCACCTCTAGCATGATTACCTCCATTTTGTATTTTCTGTACTCCCCAACTGTGATAATTCCAGCCAAACTGTATTCTGGCCTAAGTCATCTGGAAAGGGGAAAGCAGGTATTATTATGAAGCATTCAGAGGATTTAAGAAGATTTGAAATATAGTTACTATAGAGCAGTGATTCCTAACCCCTTTTTGGTTTTGGATCCTTTTTAGACTATAATGAAAGTTTTGAACCTTCTCTATAGAAAAATATATAATATGTATACATGGGTATATGTTTTCATAAGTTTCAATGTATTCTTAGATCCATCTAGATATCCATAGACTGTCAGTTAAGAATCTTTACTATATGGCCAACAAACACACAAAATTAGTGAAATACCAATTGAAATAGTATCTAGTTCATGTAACAAAGATTGCTTTATTATTTGAAATTAAAACAAAATAATATAATATGAGCTTCTAAATAAATGGCTTATAAACAACATAAGTATTACAAGTCAGAGGAAGCAGAGACCACCTTAAAAATATAAAAATAAAGAAGATACGTGAGTGTATACTGGGTATTTTCAGAATATCTTATGTAATTGGGATGATGTGATTTCACCTCATTTACATCCGTATTTATTTATATGCTAGATGGGAAAAAAAAAGAACTTTCTTCCAAAAAGCATACCACTGTCAATGAGTATGACACGCATAAAATAAGTGTAATATAAATAATTGTATTTTCTTCTCACTCTGTGTTATGTGCTAATGGTATACTTATTGGTTATTCACGAGGACCTATCTTCACCTGCCCCTTAGCTAGCTACAGATTGTCAAGTCATTTTTTCCCCCTGTTTAACACAGATAGCCATTAACACCATGCCATCTTCTTTAAATGTAAAATCATTTAGGGATGCCAAGCAAATCTGCTGATTAGCTCAGGCCAGCCTACACCAGATAGGAGAATGGGAAAGTAGTGAAAGACACGCATTACAGATTAGGTCTGGGTATAAGAGAAGTCTCTAACAACCCACCCCCACCAAATATGCCACACAAGTGCTCAGAGAGACCAGAGTCCCAAACTAGACTACCCAGGTGAAACTACAGAGTTTCACAGGAGGCAGCTTTATGTGTGTGTCAATGGGGCAAGATGTGAGGGCTGGCAGTAAAGAAGTCTGACAGATGAGGAAACATGGGGAATATTAAAACCAGTTTAACACACTCACCCACACCTTCCCCCAAGCCGCTTCCTCCCAAGCTCACAGAGCACCAGCAAGGAGGTTGAGACACTCTAGACTTGGGGAGGAGTCCTGAAGTTTTTCAGGAACTTTGCTTGCTTTCTTCTCCCAAGGACATCCCCTGTCCTCCTCTCCTCTTTGCCCAGGGCCAACCTCAAGCTCTCCCATCACATGAGTGCTTTTACCCAAGTGTGGTGCCTCTTCCAGAGCTGTCAGCTTTCTGGCTATAGCTTGGACATCAGCCCCACAAGGGCCCACAAATACAAACCTCAACATAGGATGACTTACTGTGCCTGATACGTTTTTGCCTTTTTAGTCTGTAGTAGACAATTATCTTGACTATAATTGTCCCAACAGGAGCTGCCTCTGTGTGTGTGTATATGTGTGCATATTTTTTTTCTAAGGCAAAAACTAGTTTATATCTTTGTTCAAAGATGACCTTAGCAGGAGACCTTTTTTTTTTGGAGTTGATCAGTAGGTCAAGCCATGTGCTAACCTGGTATGTCTGGGAAGCAGAGCAGGACCAAGGCTGCAGGGCCTTTATGGAATTTCTGTGCTAGGAAGGGAGATAGACATTTAACACAAATATCTCTGTATCTTGACAATTGCAATATGGCCAGAAAGTACAGGCACCTATGGGACTATACTGATCCTAAAACAAGCAAGCATGAGGAGGCAGTGAGGTCACCTCTAGGAATGCCTCCTCAATGGAAACATTTGCACTGAACCTTGAAGAGTAGGTAGATGAGCCAGTGCTTTTGCACACCTTGTTCCATGAAAGCAAGACTGTTTTTTTACTGTTGTATTCCCCAGTGCCTGCTTCCTTGTAGGTGATCAATAAAGATTTCTTGAATAAATGAAAGAATAAGGGGCTCCCAACATCTGTTTGCTCTCTTATCCCTCTCCTTCCCTACCACAGTGGTTCCTGTTCTCTCCATTCCCATACCAATTGGTATGTTATTTTTAAAACTAAAAATACTCTGTTTTATCTTATTATTATTCAATTAAAGTTAGAAACATTTAAAATCCCTACAGATGCAAATGCTAGAACAATGAAATAAAAGCTCAAGATCTTTTCTGCCCCAAAGCTCTGTGGAATAATCCATTTTATAAATTTTTAAAAAAACAAAAACTATTTTGAAGGCTGAAGCAAGAGGATTGCTCCAGCCCAGGATTTCAAGACCAGCCTGGGCAACATTGCAAGACCCTGTCTCCTAAAACAAATAACTAAATACAATTTTAAAAAGGAAAAACTAGGCTTCACCATGCAAGTTTATAATGAAAGGCTATACACTGAATATATACTTTAGCTATATATTTCAAAGACCTGAAGATAACGTTAAGACCGGGCATGGTGGCTCACGCCTATAGTCCCAACAATTGGGAGGCCAGCTGGGGAGGACCACTTGAGGCCAGGAGTGAGAGACCAGCCTGGACAGCATGGTAAGACTTCATCTCTATAAAACATAAAAAAGCCAAGCGTGGTGGCACACACCTGTAGTCTTAGCTACTTGGGAGGCTGAGGCTGGAGGATCACTTGAGCCCAGGAGGTCGAGACTGCAGTGACCCATGTTCAAACTACTGCATTCCAGCCTAGGTGACAGAGAGCAACCCTGTCTTTAACAAAAACAAACAAACAAAACCAGCTTTGAATCAGCAAAATTAAGCAACCAAGTGTGTTCTCCTTCTCTAATGTCATTAAGCTTTGAGTGTGTCTTTACAGAAATTTTTATTTTCTTATGTATGGCATCCTAGATTGTATGACTTTAACATAATCCCAGATGGATTAATTATCATGAAGCCTATTTTGCAGACGATTCAAGGGAATTTAGCCCAAGAGCAAAAGTTAGGTAATGCCTTAAATCTGAAATCTGTCCTCGAAATACTCCTCTACTCACCGCTTAAATGGTTTTCAGTGAAGTGGCATTTTAAAAATAAGTGCTGCTTGCTTTACCTCTGAATTCCCTTCTCCAATGCCATTTTACTCTCTGAGCTGCTTTCTTGGCAGTTTGGGGCACCCCTTGCTGTTTGTGCCTGTGATAGTCTGACTTCCATCTGCTGCTCTGTAGCCAGGAGCCTGCTGTGCTCTCTTCAGTCACATCTTTCATGCCTGGCCATTCAAGCACCTTTCATCAGGTCTCAATGGGCCTGGGTAAAGGGCCCTCCCCCTGCATCCACATGAGCACATAATCTCCCAGGTAGCCTCCTCGTTGAAGCACCTCCAGTGCATGTGTTCGCAAACAGCAGGACATCACTCTCTACTGGGTTCCTAATCCCTCAGACACACAGAGGAAGGAGGTCGCAAGGCTGTGAAAGTGAAAAGAAAAGCGAGGGGGCGGGTGAGCAGAGGGAACACAATGTCAGCGCCTGGGCCCTCCAGCGGCTGCACCACAATCATCGCCAGCTGCAGCCCAATTAAGCTCAACAGGTCACAGGTGTTCCAGACAGAAGATGCTTTTAACAAAACCACTTTCTTGAAAATACCTAAGACTTTTTAAAGCACTGCAGCCCATTTCTTTTGGTAGATTCTTTAAAGCTATTTAGTACCCTTGAAATACAAAAAAGCTGAGAAGCACATTTCGGCCTCAGTGGAAGGCGCGCTTGCTTCATGCAAAACAGCAGGGGCAGCAGCCAGGCTGCCGTGACCGAGCCCAGAGACGACATCTCTGCCAATGCGTGGATTCAGTGTGCAGCTGCAGAAAAAGGACGTGAGGGTGTCTCCCTCCTCCAGCTTGGTCCCGTCTGATACTGTAGCCTGAACTGTGCAGTTCACTCACTCACACAAGAAATTGCTGCATAGCCATGACCTTGTGTGTACTCTTAAATTACAATCTTTAGGATGCACTTGTAGTTTTCCTATGAACTTTTAAGCTGCCCTGCCACATGCTGGTTAAACTAGGTGCATAAATTCAGCTATCAGGAACTACTTTTCATCTTCTGACACATTTTAAAGTGCTGGCTTCATTTTCTCCACAGATCCAAGTGTTCCCTGTGCCTGCCGGAAGTGTGGGGAGGGGATAACAGGATCCAAGCAGAATTTAGGTAGTTGTTTAAGTCACCTTCGGACCTTTGTTACCCTTCCACCTTTCTTTGAGGATATCGATAATCTCTGAGAGGCAGTTAAGAATGTAGTGGGGAAGGTCGAGTTAGAATTTCGGCATCCCTATTGGAAGGGAGCGGTTCTTAGTTCCCCTACTCCCCAGGTGCACTTACAGCAGCATCCCTTCTTCCCACGCCTGCGTGCCACTCTCATGGGTATGTTTGCCTGTTGTCATTATTGTAACCTGTTTACAGCCAATAGCAAGGACATGCTGACACTACCCAGGTCTTATCTGGAAATGGAAGCAACTGCTTAAATTTACAATTGGGTTTCTAATCTGTCAGCGCACCAGAAAAGCCCCTAGTACTACTGTGAAACTGAAAAGAACATGGGAAGAGTTAAAGCACAGCGGGAATGAATACCCAGAATAGGGCCCAACGTTTTCAGCTTTTCCTTCCTGTTGGTTAGTTTTTGGTAAACAGTCTTTGCCTTGACTGTTACTCTTTATCACGTCATTTTTTAAAATTATTACTGCTTGCTTAGAAACCATGTTGGTTTTAATTTTCACAATACGCCTGTTTCTGTTTTGCTAAGCTGAGCCACCTGTTTAAACTCTTCTTGTCTCATGAATTGGGAGAAAGAACCGTAGGCAATGTATAAGAGGTTTCATTTTTTTCCACAGTGAAGTAAGACATTGTTCTTATTCTTCATGGCATTCAGAATTCTGCACAATTGCCTTTTTTGCCCTTTTGCATTTAAAAGTGAGGTAATTAGATTTCCCAAGGTTCAATGGTCAAGAGCCTTCTCATCCCGCAGAGTTGCTTCCCCACACTGCTCACAAGTGGAGCTGTCTCGCGTAATCCAGTTATTGCTATATTGTTGTTATAAAGGAACTGCTTTTTCAGAGAGCTAGCATAGCATGAAACTTTATACTTACATGTCCCTTTGCTTTCATTGCTAACTTTTTTCCCCACATTTGAAACTAATTACTATTTTATTCAGTGTCTATGAGGATTTCTAAACATTTTCGTTAAAGATCTTTTCCTACGTCTTAGGAATTCATTTCAAATATGCCTAAATCCTTCACGTTGTGAGATCCTGCCTTTGTTGTTTTATGTTTTTGTCAGATATTCAATCGTCAGATCTATTATTACTACTGAACAAATGGAAACAAAATTTGTGACATGTTGGCACCAAATAAATTAGTGTCATAGCCACTGAAACAAAGGCATGTCTTCGTCTAGCTCTGACAGTGAGATCTTGGGCCCACTCTGCTAGTTTTTTGTCTCATTTTCTCATTTTCACAAACAGATAATGTTTTTACCTTTGCAAAAGGGTGCATATATATTCTAAAGCTTGGATATCAATTTTTTTTTTTTTTTTTTTTTTGACATGGGGCTTCACTCTTGTTGCCCAAGCCAGAGTGCAATGGCACGATCTTGGCTGACTGCAACCTCCGCCTCCCGGGTTCAAGTGATTCTCCTGCCTCAGCCTCCCAAGTAGCTGGGGTTACAGGCATGCACCACCACGCCTGGCTAATTTTTTGTATTTGTAGTAGAAACGGGGTTTCGCCATGTTGACCAGGCTGGTCGGGTATCAATTTTTTAGTCAAAACTGAATAAGATGAAATACTCAGATTTATAGAGCCAGCCAAAACGTTTTTGTTTTTACAGCCTAATAGCAAAAGCAATCTTGCTGGTAGTTGGCTAATAATTCATTTCTATGATGTAGTCTGCAGCCTATGGGGGAAGAGGACAAGATGGTGAAGGGATTAGGGGAAAGCTTCCAAAATCCTTTTTGCCAAAGAAGTTAAGGAGCTTGAGCGACCCAGGTTTTCTCTCTAAACGGGTTAGTTTAACATTCCAGACAGTCTGTGATTCAAACTCGTCTATTCACCTATACATGTACTCAGCAGAGTTCTTTATGGCCTCATAGGAAAAATTCAGCTGAATTCCCCCATCACTGAAACTGTTCCAGACTTCATCTACTTTTGCTTTTTGTTTTTTAGAGACAGAGTCTTGCAGTGTTGCCCAGCGTGGCCTTGAACTCCTGGGTTCAGATGATCCTCCCATCTCAGCCTCCTAAGTAGCATGACTACAGGCCCACACCACTACACCCAGCTCCATCTGCATTTTGAATGTGATGCCAGCAGAGTGATGAGCTTTGTGGTGGTCCCTGGGTTCAGTGTAGATACACACACACACATACTTATGTCATTAGGTTTTCCCATAAACTTTACAGCTAGTAATGAGAAAGGTCCTAGTTTAAATTGAAGGGTTTTTTTCCCTCAGTTTCTGTAGTATTCATTCCTAAATAGAGAGATATGTTGACAGATTTATCTGAAAAGACCTCATTTTTCCAAAGCTTAACACAGAAAGGAAAATCCCATAATCTTAGGTTAGTTTCATCAAGTGAGACAATAAATTGCCATTTGCATAATATTCTTTTCTTTAGCAAAGATTCCATTCTAATCCTCCAAAACAATATACAGTCATGCACCACATAATGACATTTCAGTCAACAATGGACCAGATACATAATGGTGGTCCCATAAGATTATTATATTTTTGCTGTATCTTTTCTATGTTTAGATACACAAATACTTACGTTGTGTTACAGTTGCCTGCCTACAGTATTCAGTAACATGCTGTACAGGTGTGTAGTGTAGGAGCAATAGGATAGACCCTATAGCCTAGTATGGAATGGGCTATTACCATCTAGATTTGTGTAAGGACAGTCTATCTACACAACAGTGAAAGCACCTAACAATGCACTTCTCAGAACGTATCCCTGTTGTTGAGCAACACATGACTATATGTTACTGCACTGTTTGTAAATTTTCTGAAGTCGTGCTCAATTCCAGTGCAGTTTTTTTTTCTATGACAATACAACAAAGAAGCTCCTGTTCCTGCGGGATACATTTTGATACCTAAGAAAGCATCTCTCAAAAATAACAAAAGCATGGTTGTATTCTTGCTAGAATTTCTAATTTATGTTAGAAATTAGTTCTACAGAAGGAACTAAATGCAGAGTAGTGCTCCAAACTGAAAACATAGCTTGAGATGAACATATATCACAGTATTAAACAATTTTAGTTATTTACTTTCTCTTCATTCTAAGAACTTAAGAAGACCTGACAACATCTAGATCAGGGGTTCCCACCCCCAGGCCATGCACCAGTACTGATCCGTGGCATGTCAGGAACCAGGCCGCACAGTAGGAGGTGAGCAGTGGGCAAGTGAGCATTACCACGTGAGCTCCACCTCCTGTCAGATCAGCGGCAGCATTCGATTCTCATAGGCGTGGGAACCCTATTGTGAACTGTGCATGTGAGGGATCCAGGTTGTGCACTTCTTGTGAGAGTCTAATGCCTGATGATCTGAGGTGGAACGGATTCATCCTGAAACCACCCACACTCCTCTACCTGCTGTCCGTGGAAAAATTGTCTTCCACAAAACCAGTCCCTGGTGCTAAAAAGGTTGGGGACTGCTTATCTAGATCATATGAAACATAAGTAACTAAAAATACTGTAGATTGGCCAAATCTGGGAAAGATGCACATAGCATGCATCTTTTTGAAAATGTAGTTGTAGTTAAGTAACTATTCAGTTCAGCAAACATACCTTGACTATTTATATAACCAGAGCACAAGTAAGTGCTTTGGCTGCTACCACTATTGCTGTCCTTTTACCCATTAAACACACTGGCCTTCCTTCTGTCTCTCAGGTCCTCTCCCCATCTTCTCAGAAACACAAGGAATATGTCTATATGTCTGTCTATTCCTTGTGTTTCTGTCCTCCACCCCCTTCCTGTTTCTATTTTGGAATAGGGGAGAGCAAAAGTAAAAAGCTATGCTAATAAGCAAGAGCCATAATGTGTCCTGATTGAGTTGTTTGGTATCTCCCAAAGTGTGTGCCAAAGATCACCATTAAACCATTTATAGATATTCTGCCAGAAATAGGAGGGGAAGCGTTCTATGGGAAACAATGAGTGTCATAGTCCATTCTGGCTGCTATAACAAAATAACTTAGACTGGGCAACTTTTAAATAATACAGATTTATTGCTCACACTTCTGAAAACTGGGAAGTCCAAGATCAAGGCACCAACAGATTTGGTGTCTGATGAGGGCCTATTCCTCATAGAGATACCTTCTAGCTGTGTCGTCACATGGTGGAAGGGGCCAACCAGCTCCATCAATCTTCTTTTATAAGGGTACTAATTCTGTCAGTGAATACAGAACCCTCACAACCTAATCACCTCCTAAAGACCTCACTTCTTAATACTAGTAGCATTGGAGATTAAGTTTCAACATATAAATTTTGGAGAAAAACATTCAGACCATTGCATTGGGTTAAAGAAAATCAAACTGACCATCATTAGAAGCCTTTGTAAAACCTTTAAAATTCTATTGTGCACCATGGGGAACAGAATATATACAGGTTGAGTATCACTAATCTGAAATCCACAGTGCTCCAAAATTCAAAACTTTTGAGTACCCACATAACACACAAAGGAAATGCTCACTGGAGCATTTTGGATTTCAGATTTTCAGATTACAAATGTTCAACCAATAAGTAGAATGCGGATATTCCAAAATCTGTAACATGTCTGGTCCCAAGCATTTCAGATAAGGAATACTCAACCTGTATAGTGTTGCCCAAAACTTATTTGACCATGGAATACTTCTCCTGAACAGACACTGATTTCTTAAGGGAAATGCTAGCATAGATCATGAGAAGAGCAGGAGAGCTGCACTTTTCTTGGGAGGTATTATATCATATCTTGGAACTCATACCACAGTAAGCGGTTCCCAGAGCAAATAGAAACCAGCCATCATGGACATCCTAAGAATACATCTGTTTCCAAATCTACCTTTTTATTCGGGGTAGGAGAAAAGAACCAATAATCCAGTCAATGCTTTTGCTTTTGGAATTTCTACTGAGAAGCCTTTTCATGAGGAAAAAATACAAGGAACTTTTAGGAGTGGTGCTCTGTCAGCTGCTTCTGCATCAGCTGCTTGTGGATTTGGTTTAGAGCTTTAGAGAGGACTGGCATTGACTAGCTTTCACTGTCATTGTGGCCCACATGACTTTGAAAACACTGTCATTGTTAATTTTAGTTATATTTGATGGTAGAATTATTCTTTTTAAAAAATTTCTCCATTCTGTCTACTGAGGCTAGTTCAGTGTAATGCGTGTTTTCTTTCTTCCCACCTTGCTGCTTCTCTACTCATTTTATTCCTTTTCCTTACCTGTATGCATGTCTCAGTTCTGTTCTTCACACTTTGGTTTCCAAAGCTGTAACTTATTCCTTCTCTCCACACTAAAGCCCTTTCCATTTGCCTCCCTGAAAGTACTTCTAATACCATGGCACACACGGCATTTAACTTACATGCATCCAGTACTGGTTTGTGAGCAGGGGAAGACAGGTACTGTATCTTAGTCATGCCTGGATCTTCCACCTGGCTTAATATCGTTATCGCACAGAGTAGCTATTCAGTGGATGTTGATTGATGAAAGAATGACTGGCTAATTATTTGTAGTGTCCTGGTTACATTTCCCTCAGTTACTGGCGGTATATTGCTAAGTAAATGTGATAGGAAAGTAAGAGTGGCAGAAGAAGACAACCTTATTGACTAGTTCTTCAGAGCATCCTTTATAAATAGAAAGAAACAGAGTAATGTTTATTGAAGCAAATGTTGAATTCAGGCAGTGTTTCTCCCGCCCTAGGACATACAGACAGCTGCACTCCTTCCTCTACACAGAAGACACGTTCATATTGAGGTCCTTGAGTACCCATGTTTCTCTTTTCATTAACTCTCAGAAGTTCTCTAGGTCATCACTATCTAATCTAGCCATTAGTGATCTAGTCAAAACTCTGTCCAAGTTTTCTATATCTCACAGTTTCGTAGTTCTCCAAGCTAGATGGAATTGTTTATTAAGAGTCAGGGGAGTACTAAATATAGTAGGGAAATTTTTCCCAAATGTTGACATATATACTAGAGGCCCCAAGTTACAAACATCCACATTTCAGGTGGTCACTACTTCTCTGACCATAACTGATCACTAATACCTGCTTTGTCGTTACCATGTAAGCTACCACAAAACAACAATTTATAGTTCATAGAAAAATCTATAGAAGCAGGCCGGGCTCGGGGGCTCACACCTGTAATCCCAGCACTTTGAGAGGCCAAGGCGGGCGGATCATGAGGTCAGGAGATCGAGACCATCCTGGCTAATATGGTGAAACCCCATCTCTACTAAAAATACAAAAAACTAGCTGGGCGTGGTGGCACGCACCTGTAGTCCCAGCTACTCAGGAGGCTGAGGCAGAAGAATCGCTTGAACCCGGGAGGCGGAGGTTGCAGTGAGCTGAGATTGCGCCACTGCACTCCAGCCTGGTGACAGAATGAGACTCTGTCTCAAAAAAAAAAAAAAAAGAGAGAGAGAGAGAGAAAATCTATAGAAGCAAATGTGAAGGAAAGAAAGTGGATCTGCAAAGAGGAATGCCCAGGGGAACTGACCCTAAGGACAGCCTTCTAGGCCCTAATGATATAACATTTCCCACTACCTATATTTATTTACCGTGCTGTGTTAGGCTCCCTGAGGTTCCAGTGATTACAGGAGTACAACCATTTCTTCTTCTGCCAGTTTGATGACTGTGTGTTGACAGTGAAAGCCTATCTGACAATTGGTTCCCTTCCTCGGATGTGCCAGCAGGGCAAACCACCCATCTGGCCATGTGAATCAAAACCCAGAAACTTTGAGAGGTTCCAGGCAGCCTTTTGGTTACCTCTCTTTTTTCAACCCTGCTCTTTTTCCAACCCCCACCCTGGCCACCATGGTACACATGCTCATCTGGCCACTCTATTGGATGTGTTTCCATCAGACTTTACATATACCCCTATTAGCAAGATCACTGCACTGTGCAAAAACAGGGAGATATCAGTCATATAGCAAATGAAATAGTACAGTAATTAATATTTGTCCACTCACATAGTAGGTGCTCAATAAATGTTTCCAACCATTATGTGCCAGGCTCTATATTCTCTGAGGGAGTCTCAGCTATGAGGGGTGGGGGAGGTATGCAGGAGAGAGAAAGAGAGCTCCGCCACCTGGCAGGAAATGTAGTGCTCTTTGCCTCTTCCAGTGATTCTTCAGACTTTTTAGCCTTGTAACCATTGCTTCAAATCTTGTCCAGATGAAAGAAGTGCTGCTCAGAGGGTTGTGGGTGGGGACTCTTCCCACTTGGTCCCTTCACCTCCTTTTGTAGAGATCTCCAAGGTCCCCTTAGAACACAGTGGAACCATCAGATAGCCAGTTTACCATGCTGGGCATTTCACAGGCTTTTACTGTGCTTATTAATTATCACATTCTTGTTTTCAAAAGAGCTCTTTTTGCACCAGAACATGTGATAAAGTGGTTTTACTAATCCCTTGAAGTTTTGTTTTTTCCTTCAACAAGATGATAGCCACCCTGTTTTTTCAGAAAAACATTAACATGCATAACCACTATAGTTAACTTCAGCACTCATTAATGAAGCCCAGAACTAATAGTTACATTGTCGTAATTTGACAAAGCCATCTAAATCTATGCATGTTTTTGAAAGCTCCCTAAACATGCTGCTAAATCCCCTAAAAAGCCACTAAACTGCTTTGGCAGCCATTAGCCCAGCATAAGCAGAGGAACTCTTTTCAGTGAGTGAACAAACAGAGAAAATACGCTGAATGGCTGGACAAATGTGTTTCAGCTGGCCCTTTCATTTACCGATATAAGGGCGCAGTCAATATCAATCACTGTTTTCCCTGTTGCCCTGAAAATCACAATATCTCTTTTCATCCCACAAGCTCTATTCACTACCATAATGTGTCTTTAGAATGACACTGGCATCAGCCTGCTTCCGCTGTCTGAAGTCCAGAGAGCTTAAAAACACATTTCGGGATTCTTGAACCTTCCTCCCCTTCCGTTTTCCTACTGCCTCCTCCCTCCTCCCTCTGCATCCATTCCGCCCCCTCCCCAGATTCTTTTCAATTCTTCCAGCTTTCCTGGCTGAGTAAACAGCATTCACTTCTCTGTTCTAATGCAGCTCTCCAAAGTAAATGTTGACAACCCTATCTGATATTCCTGAGATTTAAGAACTCATTAAAGAGATACACATAAAGAAATGCTTTTACATGTTGGTAATACATCAAAGGTTGAAAGGAATGTGGAAACTCTGTGCTATGACACGGTGTGTTGATGAGCAGGGCCTCACTCTGTATCAGAATATCTCCCCGCTCTGCCCTCCCGTGACCGTTGGCTCCCGCCTCCCCCCACCACATAGACACATGCATCCTTTGCCATCCCTTGTTAAAAGTATGTGCGTGCACAGCTACCTACCCTTACAGTTAAGGGCAAATGCCCTTAAAAGCAAATGCCACTTCTTAGATATCTTTTGGCACTCCTGGTTCTGAGTACTTAATACGTTGCTTTGGGATGAAGGAAAGAACAGAATGCTCTGTATATGATTACCTTTTATCCTTTTGAAAACTTGAGTGGACTAATTCTTGAAGATAAATTTTAGCAATGGGCATTTAGTTATAGAAGGTACCACAGATGAATATTTGGAATATTATGTTTCTAAAAGAGTACTGATTGTTTTCTACCTCCTTTTATTTACTTATTTTTTAAAATTTCAGATTGTAGCCATCTGCAGAGAGGCAGCTCTTCTGGCTCTGGAAGAAGACATTCAAGCCAATCTCATCATGAAAAGACATTTCACTCAGGCCTTAAGCACTGTGACACCTAGAATTCCTGAGTCATTGAGACGTTTTTATGAAAATTATCAAGAGAGTAGTGGGCTGCATACACTCTGAGAAAATATATATATTCAAGATGCTGAAAATCCTTTCCAGAGAAAATTTGTTTCTTTTTAAAATTTTTTGAGAGTGTTAAAAAAATTTTTACTAGGCAAAATGTTTGAAGTATGTTCAGTAGAATTTAGGGGCTTTGGTTCTTACAGATTTTCAAGTCATGTAAGTGCAGTGAAAATATCTCTGAGCATAAGTTTCAATCAGTTTTACCTGGAAATTTGTGGTGCGGTTTAAAAAACAAATGTTTAGCTTTTTCATTTGCGACCTAGTCTGTTCATCCCATGAAGTGATTTCTTTTTCCAGAATCTGAGTGTCTTTCTAAAATGCCAGACATGTTGGCATAAATTTTATACAGGGATGTAAAAAAATGTATGTGGATAAATTTTTTGTAATCTTTATTTTTGAAGGCCAGCCAGTAAAATGGCCCAATGTGCCAGCCAGGCTTATGTGGCCTTGTTTTCAAATATGCATATATATCTTATCATTAAAATTCATATGTGCATTTTTGCTTTAGCCTTCTTAATCTCTACCTATGGCCAAAAAAAATTTTTTGAGAGATATTTTGTATAATACAATGCCCTTTGAAAGTGTAAGCCCACTCTAAGCCTAGAGCAGTAGGCTTGGGTTTTTTTGTTGTTGTTGTTTTGTCTTTTTTTTTTTTTTTTTAGACAGAGTCTCACTCTGTCGCCTAAGCTGGAGTGCAGTGGCACGATCTCGGCTCACTGCAACCTCCGCCTCCTGAGTTCAAGCAGTTCTCCTGCCTCAACCTCCTGAGTAGCTGGGACTACAGGCATGCACCACCACACGCAGCTAATTTTTATATTTTTAGTAGAGACAAGGTTTCACCATGTTGGCCAGGCTGGTCTCCAACTTCTGGCCTCAGGTGATCCACCCACCTGAGCCTCCCAAAGTGCTGGGATTACAGGCGTGAGCCACCATACCTGGAGAGGTTTTGTGTTTTTTGTTTTTGTTTTTGTTTTTTTTCATAAAATTCTATTAATAAATCATATGAAGCATACATATTTTTACTTATACATATTTTCAGGGTACCAGTAAACTTTTTAGTTCAAAGATAGGCCAAATTGTACTTTTTTTTTTTATGAGACAGAGTCTCGCTGCTCTGTCGACCAGGCTGGAGTGCAGTGGCGTGATCTAGGCTCACTGCAAGCTCTGCCTCCTGGGTTTACTTACGCCATTCTCCTGCCTCAGCCTCCTGAGTAGCTGGGACTACAGGTGCCCACCACCGTGCCCGGCTAATTTTTTTTCTTTTTTTTGTATTTTTATTAGAGACGTGGTTTCACCCTGTTAGCCAGGATGATCTCGATCTCCTGACCTTGTGATCCGCCCACCTCAGCTTCCCAAAGTGCTGGGATTACAGGCATGAGCTACCGCGCCCGGCCGCCAAATTGTAATCTTAAGCATATCATATTGCGTTCTAAATATGTATATTTATGCTTCTTGTTATTTATCCTCAGGATTTATTCACACTTTATTACTTCATAAATACTCTTGAAAAAGCTTTCAGAAAGTGATTCTCTGATTTCAGATCAGAAACTGGCAATGGGAAGAATGTGCACTTAAACTTGATCACTGTAGATCTTTGAAAATTCCCGGAAAGACAAATCAGACAAGAAATACCTGATTATCAAAATAATGGGCTATACAGTTTTGTGGTGGCATACATTCCTTGTTTGTTTGTTTGTTTAGAGATAGGGTCTTGTGTCACCCAGGCTGGAATGCAGTGGCACAGTCATAGCTCACTGCACCTTCAAACTCCTGGAGCTCAAGTGATCCTCCTGACTCAGCCTCCTGAGTAGCTAGGACAGCAGGTGCACACCGCCATGTCGGGCTAATTTTTTTTTTAAAACAGAGAGACAGGGTCTTGCTGTGTTGCCCAGGCTGGTCTCCAACTCCTGGCCTCAGGTGACCCTCCTGCCTCAGCTTCCCAAAGTGCTGAGATTACAGGTGTGAGCCACCATGCCCACCCTGTGGTGACATATATTCTGAAGTCACATCTCAACTATTTCATCCTCAAATATATTTACATCCTCAAAAATATCAGATTTTCAAGACAACACTGGTTTACCAGTACATAAACCCACCCAGGGGACAAAGAATATTACCATTTAGAACTGTGTTGTCAAATACAATAACCACTAATTGTATCTGACCATTTTAATTAATTAAAATTAAATAATATTTAAGAATTAGTTTATCAGACATATCAGCCACATTTCAAATGCTCAATAGCTACATGTGGCAAGGGTCTGCCACACTGGACAGAGTAGAAAACATTCCCATCGTTCAGAACGTTCTCTTGGATGCTGCAGATCTGGAAAACGAGACTTCCATATTGAAATAAATACAACCTCAAAACTTTTATGCTCTGTGTTCCCTTTAGTTGTTATTTACATAGAAAATTATGAAAAGAGGGAGGAACTTACCTTCTTCCCTATTAAATATATGGCTAAGGGCACAAGAAAATAAGAGGAAAACTTATCCCTCAGGGCCTAAACAAGAAAGTGAAAGAAGTCTCATTCCCAATAAAAATAAAAACCAGAAGCTTGAAGTGACTCTGGGGCAGGAGGCTGGGTGGTGGGGAGGAGGGTAGCAGTCTCAGTCAACAAGTTTAGACATTAATGGCCACTCAAAGCCTTCAGCCCATATAACATGAAGTTACAACTGAGCTCTGCACATAATGCTCAAGCTCTTTAACAACCAACACTGTCAGCACAAGGGTAGACAAGACAAGAAAAGAAAAATCTCCTGCTGGCCAGGAAGACCACAAGGAGCCTTTCTGACTTGGCCTGTGCTTTTGATTTTTAAAACATTTTTTAAAAGACGCCTCTCTGGGCCGGGCGCAGTGGCTCATGCCTGTAATGCCAGCACTTTGGGAGGCCAAGGCGGGCGGATCACGAGGTCAGGAGATCGAGACCATCCTGGCTAACACAGTGAAACCCTGTCTCTACTAAAAATTCAAAAAATTAGCTGGGCATGGTGGTGGGCACCTGTAGTCCCAGCTACTCGGGAGGCTGAGGCCGGAGAATGGCATGAAACCTGGGAGGCAGAGCTTGCAGTGAGCCGAGATTGCGCCACTGCACTCCAGCCTAGGCGACAGAGCAAGACTCTGTCTCAAAAAAAAAAGAGACCTCTCTGAGAATTCTGACTATGAGCTTACCTGCCCATGGCTTTCGGATTAGAATTCACACTACCTTCAAATTCATGAAACCTCAAAACCTACAAATTAAGCTAAAAACATGGAGCCAAGCTAAAAATGCCCTGGGGCTAACTAGCACTTGCACTAGTTAGAGGAATGTATCCTCATCTCAGAGGATTCCAAAAGCTAATGCCCTGCTTACCAAGGGTTTGTAATCTCACAGGATGTGAAGCAGTGGGGCCTCAGATCTGCTGATGGGAGCATAAATTGGTACAACCACGTTGGAAGGCAACTGGCTATCTAGCAATGTTGAAGACCCTACAATCTAACGGTTCTCCTAGGTGCATATCCCAGAGCAAGTCTCACATTGATGTAGTGAGATAGTGAATAGGAAAGTTCATAGCACCATTATTTTTAAGTAGTAAGAACCTGGAAACAATCTAAATATCCATCAATAATAGATTTATGTGATAGTCATACAACAGAATACTGTGGCAATAAAAAATAATTAGAGCTACATATGAAATAGGGATGGAACACCGATGAACAAAGAATAATGTTTTAGAAGAATATGATATTTAAAATTTGAAGCATGCAAAATATACGTTTATGCGGGCATATATAGTGGAAGAATAAATGAATAGAAAAGCACCAAATACTGGTGAGGAATTTCCTCAGGAGAGAAAAGTTGAGCTGCTTCAATTGTGTCAGTAATGTTTCATATCTTAGGGTGGGTGATGGGAATATAGGTGCTGATTTAATATAGTCTGTACTTTTTGTATACCTAAATATTTCGTGATAATTTTTAAAAGATGGGCCTTAAACCAATACAATCATATCATTTAACTCAATTCCATGAATTTACAATGCAATTCACAGTGTCCACAACCCCATGTTTCTGGAAAATCAGGAGTATTGGGTACAATGGAATAAAATGCAAGAAGGCAAATAAGAGATCAGGCTTTTAGGACCTAGGAAACAAATAAAGAGAAATTTGTTGCTGAAAGTAGTGTGTTGATGACACTCTCATTACCTGACAGGATGGGAGACGTTATGTCTGGGAATAAGACATCTATTTCCATAGCACTGTAGTCCTGCAAAGGAGTTGGAAGTTATGAATTTTTAAAGATTTTAGAACATTATATCTTTAGTCTCCCATAAGCCAATTATTTATATCTCCACATAGCCCATTATTACCATTGAAAAGGCATGCAATTCTTCTGTTTGAAGCTTGTTCCCTTTTTACAAAAGTACTAGTAAAAATCTGAGTCACACAAAAGAGCAGGTCAGGTGTCACTAATAACAGTTTACCTCAGCTTCATCTCCATGAAGGTTTTACTTCTAATCCCAGAGTCTCATGTTTATGTATTTACAAGAGTGTATGAAAGCTGGGCATGGTGGCACACACCAGTAGTCCCAGCTACTCGGTGTGGGGTTGAGGTGAGAGGATCGCTTGAGCTCAGGAGTTTGAATCCAGCCTGGTCAATGTAGCAAGATCCTATCTCTTAAAAAAAAAAAAAAATGTAAAACAGTGTATGATCCTATTATTTGGGTTTGTGTGTGATTGAATAAATGGTATATAGTTCATGGAAAATTTAAGTTCAGCAAGGAAAGAAAATGGCTAGCTTCCTGTCTTAGGAAGACAATTTACTTTTTGGCATCTGTTTGGTTGAAAGTTTGCCTTTGATCCAGATTCTTTCGGATGTCAGGGATATTCACATTGACATGTCTTTTCAGTGTTCCAGGAAATTTTAGTTTGAATAGTACGATTTTTTCTTCTTACAATAAAACTTAGAATGGCTTCTAACTTATTTCTTCATGGCCAAGAAACTACCCTGACTTATCTCAATAAATATTTAGTTCTGTCTTATTTCTAATGTGTAAAACAGGTTTTAAAAATAATATATAGATTTTGCATTTATTAAAAAAAGATTTAATTTATAGAACCAAACTTGAACATATGTTTAATTTAGCCTAATCAGAAGGTTACAGAAAAAGTTGCTGTAAAGATAGAATAAAAGTATTGTACTGGTCTGTTTTTACTAAGTTCCAGAATGTGAGGTTATTAGAGTCTTGGCTTATTGTGTCATGTTTTCCTGAATGCTTCCTTTGAAGATGAGCACACACCAAAGCATCCTTTGATATTATGTATGGATTAAATTAACACTGGTTTCCAAATGTGGTCTACATAGAAATTCTAATGCTACAAATTTGCCTTTCTTCCTTGGATTTTCATTATAACAGTTGTGTGCATACATAGGTCTTTTACCTAATGTCTTTATCAAATATACCCCTTACTCCAACAAATTTTTGCAGAAAGAGATGTTACAGGGTTTTGAGAGCCCTACAAAATCATATGGAAATTTGTAGACTCTTCTTTCAGGATTTAGTGATAAACATTTCTGGAAGGATGGTTCCTCTTTCAAGATTTAGTGATAAACATTTCTGGAAAGACAGTTAAGTGTCACACCCACACACAGCAAAACCCAAGGATATGAAAAGAAAAAAAATAAAAACAGAATTCATCTATGCTTCAAATAGGGAACAAATATAACACATATTACAGATTTCAATTTTGGACCAACTTAAAAAGGATCTAGGAAGTTTTACATGTACTGTGCTTGACAACACATTCAATGTGACAGGAAATACCTTGTTTACTTGGTTTCAATACACCATCAATTGTAAGCCTCACTATTTAAAAACATCTTTTTCTAGAAAAAAGATAAAGTACTATAATATTGATTTGCTTGTTAATAGTATTACATTCTGATTCCAGAAGCATTAAAATGTGAACATATATAATAAAAATCGATGAAGTATAGCTAAATGCAAAGGAAATTAACATGTAATAATACATTCAAATATTTTATCATACACCCACAGCCATTAAAATATTACTTGCACCCAACATAATTATAGGCAATAATGAAAATTGCAACAAGCAAATAGGAGAATTAAAGATACTGAATGCAGATTATTTTGGGGCCATGAATAGTCACAAAGTGAAATATCCCAAATGAAAATAGCAGGGGAACTATGCCAAAAATGTGGGGTGAAGCGGAAGGTTGGGAGGAGGAGAGAAAACACCGAAAGAAAGCTGGGGTACATTTGGAAGAAGGAACATTTTCTGAGGAAAGAGGAAAAAAGTTTAGAATACAATGGCTTTGAAGTCTCAAAAAAAGTTAAGAAAACATGGATGATGTGATTCAGAATATAAAATAATTGAGTCAGACTTAAAGAGAATTAACAGAGCAAAGGAAAGGGACTAAGAAGAAAAAATAATACTCTCATGTAGCCTTAGATTCAGAAATTCCACATTAAACCATTTATCATTCAGATATACTTTCACAGTTACAAAATGGTATGTATAAAATTTTTTCATTACAGCTTTGTTAAAATATTAGACACAATTCAATTATCTATCCATAAGGGCTATTTAAATAAAGTATGGTACATCCATATAATGGAACATTATGCTGCTATAAAAAAGAAAAAGTTATGACCTGGTGTAGACATTATCTCCAAGATGCAGTGGATCTGAATAATAACTAATAGCACATATGTTTAAATTCTGCAAATAGAGAATGCACATCGTTTTATACCCATGATACATATAATTATAGGTACATGCACACGTATATAACAATGTATTTGCTAAGGTAGATATGGTGCAGAATGTACTCTATAACTACCACGACATAAAACTAAAGTAATGTAGAAACAACAATTACAACAAAAATCAACCAATTAAAAGCTCAAAATTAATTTTTAAGTGATTCCTTGAACAAGGAAAAAATCGAAAACAAAATTGGAGAATATCTAGAAAATAATAATGAAAGTACTATATACAATCTATGGGACACAATTAACATTCTACACAGAGGATAATTTGTACACCTGAACACTTTACTTAATAGAATAAGATTAACTGAATTAAGCATTCTACTAAAAACTTATATTTTAAAAATACAAAATTAACCTCAAAAAAATGTAAAAGCTGAAATCAATAAATTAAAAAACAGTAGAAGTGGTCAGTCCAACAGCTCATTGTTTGAAGAACAAACTCTAAAACAAAACAAGTTAATCTTTTTTGTGTTCTACAGAATGATTATCCAAGTATGTCCATGTCCTAATCCTCAGAACCTATGCATGTGTTTGTTATGTAGCCTTCAGATAGCAAAAGGAACTTTGCAGATGTGATTACATTAAGGATCTTGATAGGAGATTAGCCTGAATTTTTCTAGTAGACCCAATGTAGTCACAAGGATTGTTATGAGGGAAAGATGGAGGCAAGAGAATCGGTCAATTAAGCAAAGGTCAGAGAAGATGCTCCACAGCTGGATTTGAGGATAGAGAAAGGGCCCACAAGCCAAAGAAAGCAGGTGGCCTCTGGAAGCTGGAAAAGGCAAGGAAAGGGATTCTTCCCTAATGCTTCTAAAACAGCTCTACCAACATCTTGATTTCAGCCCCATTTTATAAATTCATTTCAGACTTCTGACCTCCAGAACTGTGAGATAATACATTTGTGTTTTAATCCACTAATTTGTGATATGTTACAGCAGAAATTGAAAATTACTACACTTTCTAGATTGCTTTTTAAAACATAACAAAACCATCTATGGCATTTTGATATATCGATGACAATCAAGCTGAGAAAATCGAGAACACAATCCCATTCACAATAGCTACAAAAAAAAAGTAAAATATCTAGGAACATACTTAACCAAGAAAGTGAAAATTCTCCACAAGGAAAACTACAAAACACTGATGAAAGAAATCATTGATGATACAAACAGATGGGAAAAATGCCATATTCATAGATTGGAAGATTAATATTGTGAAAATGACCATACTGCCCAAAGCAATCTACATACACAATGCAATCCCTATCAAAATACCAACATCATTTTTCACAGAATTATAACATCTTAAAATTCATATGCAACCAAAAAGGAGCCCAAATAGCCAAAGCAATTCTAAGAAAAAAGAACAAAGCTGCAGGCATCACATTACCTGACCTCAAACTATACTACAAAGATATAGTAACCAAAACAGCATAGTATTGGCATAAAAACAGATCAGTGGAACAGAACAGAGAACTCAGAAATAAAGCCACGTATCTTTGACAAAGCCAACAATCTTTGACAAAGCTGACAAAAACATACACTGGAGAAAGGACCACCTTTTCAATAAATGGTGCTAGGAAAATTGGATTGCCATATGCGGAAGAATGAAATTGGACCCCTACCTCTCACCATATATGAAAACCAACTCAAGATGAATCACGAACTTAAATATAAGATCTGAAACTAAAAATACCAGAAGAAAACCTAGGGAAAATTGCTGGTCATTGGTCTAGTCAAATAATTCATGACTAAGACCTCAAAAGCACAAGCAACAAAAACAAAAATAGACATGGGACTTAAGTAAACTAAAAGGCTTCTGCAGAACAAAAGGACAGAGTGAACAAACATTCTGAAGAAAGGGAGAAAATATTTGCCAACTATGTATCCAACAGGGAACTGATATCCAGAATTTACAAGAATAACAACAGCAACAAAATAACCCCATTTAAAAGTGGGCAAACTCATGGGAATATAAACTAGTACAACCACTATGGAAAACAGTGTGGAGATTTCTTAAGGAACTAAAGGTAGAATTACCATTTGATCCAGCAATCTCTCTACTGGGTATCTACCCAGAGGAAAAGAACTCATTATACGAAAAAGATACTTGCTCATGCATGTAGCAGCACAATTTGCAATTGCAAAAATGTGGAATCAACCAAAATGCCCATCAATCAACAAGTGGACAAAGAAACTGTGGTGTGTGTGTGTTTGTGTGTGAATGTGTGTGTGTGTGTATATATTATAATATATATATACACATATATATGCAATGGAATGCTGCTCAGCCATAAAAAGGATTGAATTAATGGCATTCACAGCAATCTGGATGGGATTGGAGACTTATTCTAAGTGAAGTAACTCAGGAATGGAAAACCAAACATTGTATGTTCTCACTCATAAGTGGAAGCTAAGCTATGAGGATGCAAAAACATAAGAATCACACAGTGGACTTTGAGAACTCAGGAGAAAAGGATGGGAAGCGGGTGAGAGATAAAAGACTACAAATTGGGTTCAGTGTATACTGCTCAGGAAATGGGTGCACCAAAATCTCACAAATCACTAAAGAACTTACTCATGTAACCGAATACTGCCTGTTCCCCAAAAACCTATGGAAATAAAAATTTTAAAAAATAAATAAAAAGTGAGCAAAGAACATGAATAGACATTTTTCGAAAAAAAAAAAAGACACAGAAATGATCAACAACCATATGAAAAAGTGCTCAACACCACTAATCATCAGAGAACTCCAAATTAAAACCACAATGAGATATCATCTTACCCCAGTCAGAATGGCTGTTATTAAAAAGACAAAAAAAAAAAAGACATTGGTGAGGCTGCAGAGAAAATGGAGTGCTTATACACTGTTGCTGGGAATATAAATTAGTATGTCTATGGAAAACAGTATGGAGATTTCTGAAAGAACTACCATTTGATCCTGCTCCCACTACTGGTATATACTCAAAGGAAAATAAATCGTTATATCAAAAAGATGCCTGCACTCATTATGTTCATAGCAGCAGTATTCACAATAGGAAAGGTATGGAATCAACCTAAGTGCCCATCAACAGATGAGTGGATAAATAAATTGTGGCATATATTTTACCATGGTATACTATTCAGCTATCAAAAAGATTGAAACATCTTTTGCAGCAACATGGATGGAACCGGAAGCTGTTGTCTTAAGTGAAAACTCAGAAAGTCAAATACTACATGTTCTCACTTCTAAGTGGGAGCTAAATAAAGCACACACATTGGAAACTTGGAGGTGTAGGAGGGTGAGAGGGGGTGAGGGATGGGAAATTACATAATTGGTACAATGTACACTATTTGGGTGATGTTTGTACTAAAAGCCCAGACTTCAACACCAGGGGCAAATCCATGTAGCAAAACTGCGCTTACAGTCCCTAAATTTATACAAAAATAAAGACAACAAAACCACAAATAAAATTATTAGGAAGGAACCACATTTATGAAGGAAATAAAAAGTTTGGTTACCCATGCTAATAAAAACTCTGGTGTTTTTTTTTTTGAGACGGAGTCTTGCTCTGTCGCCCAGGCTGGAGTGCAATGGTGCAATCTCGGCTCACTGCAAGCTCCGCCTCCCGGGTTCACGCCATTCTCCTGCCTCAGCCTCTCCAAGTAGCTGGGACTACAGGCGCCCGCCACCACGCCCGGCTAATTTTTTGTATTTTTAGTAGAGATGGGGTTTCACCGTGGTCTCGATCTCCTGACCTCGTGATCCGCCCACCTCGGCCTCCCAAAGTGCTGGGATTACAAGCGTGAGCCTCTGCGCCCGGCCTTTTTTTTTTTTTTTTTTTT
>NW_026652278.1:115191473-115241020 GCF_009828535.3 Hylobates moloch
TGGGTGACAGAGCAAGACTCTGTCACCCAGGCTGGAGTGCAGTGGGGCGATCTCAGCTCACTGCAACCTCCACCTCCCAGGTTCAAGTGATTCTCCTGCCTCAGCCTCTCGAGTAGCTGGGACTACAGGCGCCCACCACCACACCCAGCTAATGTTTGTATTTTTAGTAGAGGCAGGGTTTCTCCATGTTGGCCAGGCTGATCTCAAACTCCTGACCTCAGGTGATCCACCTGTCTCAGCCTCCCAGAGTGCTGGGATTACAAGCTTGGGCCACCACGCTCGGCCTGAAATTGATTTTTATACAGCTACTTCTCAAAACGTCCTTCAGCACAGATGACTTCATATGCAAAAATTTATTCAGATTTTCAACCCAGTCATTGTTACGCTATTTTAATTGTTGATGAGCATAAAGAAAAAGCAAGTTTTTTAGTTCTTGTTATGACTAAAATGGTACTAAGCCCCCTTTCAGTAGCTATGTATCAAAATCTCTAAAAGAAGGACCTAAAAAGTTATTACTCAAATGATCATTTAACATATGAATAAATCAAAGTAGAAAACAGTAAGTCAGTCTTAGAATTTAACATCCATTTCTCATTTTAAAAAAAAGTAAGGATAACATTAGCATGTTAAAAATAATACTCCTAAACCAATAGCTAATAACATAAATATCAGAAGCTAGAACAAAGGTCCATTACTACCACTTTCGTTCATCGTTATTCTTTGAGCACCAGTCAATGAAGTCAAACCAGGGAATAGAGTCAGAACTCCAAAATAATTAACTGAGGGATTATGTAAATATGTCCCCATACCTAACCGTTATAACAAAATAAGGTCACATTTCCTTTCATACTCAATTTATGTCTTTGAGTCTTTCTCCCACCACCAACCACAAGCCCCTTCTACCAATTTCATTTCCTCAAGTACTTTCCGGGACTCACTCCCTGATTAGTACTTTAAGTTTGTTAAGTATATGTTGGCAGGAGCTTAACACCTGCTCTCCACTGCCAACTTCACCCCCATTCCACATTCTTTCCCAACCCGATAAGCCACTCCACATCCCCGGGCCCCTGGTGCTGCCTGCTAACAAGCTCCTCCAGGTCTGCCCACCTGAACATCATAATGTTATGGTGCTGAGTCATTTCATTCAATTGTCTCAAGCATTTTCATTGTAGAAAGAGATCTTTGTTTTTATTTTTTAATAACTAAAACTTACGTTGACTTTTTTAACCAAGAATCTTTGCCTCCAAGATAAATTTTTTCTCTATCTTGAGAACAACAGTAAACAACATCAGGAAGTTTTAAAACTGCTTTTAGATTATCACGGTTCCAGAAATTTTGTATTTTGTATTTCAGTCTTAAAGGAGCATATTCCCTTTGTAAGCCCTGGAGTTCAGTAAGCTGGATTCTTAGCTAGTGTCTCCATAAAGTGGACAGGGAAAGGAAGAGAATGTAGACACATCAAAAGGACGCCTCGTCAGTTGAGAAACAAGGCATTTTCAAGAAGCAGTAACAGAGGATCATGAGGATGAACCAATCCAGTAAAGACCCTTGGATGTAGTTCCTAGTGGTTCATTAGTGACCTTTAAGGAAGCAATATCAATGGGATAATGAATAAAGGGTAAATAGGGGTTGCACTATGAGTTACATAATTTGTTTTTTCAAAAATTGTTAATATAGTAAGTGTGTGAGTTATTAAGTTCTCTTCTATCTCCAAATCCAAGCTTCTAAACTTTGCTTTGGGGTGCTAAGGCGGACACTAGACAAGCCATTTCTGCATTGCTGGCTGATGCCTTAATAGGCTGTGCCAACAGGAGAGGCAGAATTCAGGGATGGAGTAGGAAGGAGGAACTTGTTCCTCTTGGTTTCCTGCAGACCGCACGAGTCTTTCCTGCTTATTTCCTAAGCATCCCCTGACCAGGGTATTTTTTTCCCCTTTTTTACCCTGACAGTAGCAGTCCCTTCCCACAGCAACGACTGAATCCAACTTTTGCAAATCCAGCCTTACTGTGCTTTCCCTTCCCCCACACATGCCAACACTGGGAGAGAGAATGTTTGTGGGTGTGGATTCTAAAGGTATTAGACCAAGGTGGATTTAATGCAACACTGGAATCAGCTGAATTTATTGATATAGGTGCATTCATCAGAGATTCTGGATTAAATGTTTTAGTTTGGATAGCTGCAAGTGGCTCTATTAGGTTACTTTTTAATTTACTTATTTACTTGTTTGTTGCTTATTTTGCCCCACTGCTGCATGTGGCCAGGGATTTTTATCTGTTTTATTTGCTGCTATATTTCGGCATCAGAATCACACCTGATATACAGTACATAATAAATATTTGTTAAAGAAATAAGTAAATGAACACCATGCTGAAAGTAAAATTAGGGGAAATATTTACTTGGTCTTTTCTAGATTTCTGAAAAGGCCTGCCAAATAATTTCATGCCACATTAACTATATGGCTGTAATAATTATTGCTGGTGATGATCTTAATATATATGTGCCCTTTTATTTTAGGAAGTACTTTGATGTATGTCGGGCTTAAAACCTAGATGACGGGTTGATGGGTGCAGCAAACCACCATGGCACATGTATACTTATGTAACAAACCTGCACGTTCTGCACATGTATCCCAGAACTTAAAGTAAATGGGATAAAAAAGAAAGTAATTTGTTTCCTGCACTCATCAGTTGTTCAAATATTGCCTTTAAAACGTACATGGTCAAAAGCTTTTCTGAAAGCTCCCATGACATAAACAAATTAGAAACAAAAATATACTCGTCAATATTCAGACTTGGAAGTAAGTTATATAAGCTGATTCCACCATAAGTATACATCTTTATTTCCCAGCAGCCTCAAACAATGCCTCCTACATTGCCAAACACGTTGAACCTTTAGACTTATCCAGTTCAAAATAGAAAGCCAGTGTTAAGGTACTGAGTTCTACCATCTATGGCGCTTCTCCTGTTTCTAATCTCACGGCATTCTTTCGGCTGATAGTATTTCTTTCCTCTCTCCAGGATGCCAGTTGTCAGTTTGGTATTCGCATGAAAGATCATGAGTTCACTTGGTTGATTGCCTGAAACTTGGGCTCAACAATGGCCTATGTTTAATGAGACTGAGACCCCAGAACTTTCCTGGCATAATGAAGACAAAGGATGCTAGCCCTAGATCCAGACCTAGTAAGTGGCAGAGACAGGAAAGATTACAGGGTCCAGGGCCTCAGGTGGGCTTGACCCCGGATAGGGGCACAAAGAAATTTCCCGTGGTTACAGCGGGAAAGGCAAGGTAGATGGTAATGGGGCAGATGGAGAGCATTCGGCAGAAACATAGGACTGTTTTTCTCAATGAAATAGGAAGCAGAGCTCTCAGCTGAGTATAGGGATGAAAGAGGAGACTTTGGAGGTTTGAGAAGAGAGAGTGAATGGCCCATAAATGTGTAGGAAGGTGGCCAGGCAGCACTAAGGGCCTGCTCGAGGTCAGTGGTCAGGAAATTAGGGCACAAAGAATTTCCCGTCATTGATCAAATTCTTACATTTCATCTCAAATTCATGTCATTTTTTATAGTTTTCCTGAAACCAGTCCCAAATTTCATCCCCAATTTCCATTATAAGTGAAGGAAAGTTATTTAGCCTCTATGCCAAATCTTAAAACATGACATTCTTTTTTCTTTGCATATTTCCACAAAAATATTTCTGTGGCCTTCTCTGCTTCACCTCCTCCATTTAACTTCTCAGTAGGAGTTCTTCAGAAAAGTTGATGAGACTGAATGGGTGAATGGAAAACAACCCATTGGCTGAGAGTCAAAGAAGGAAGGTTTGCCATTCCAGCTGCTCCAACTAAGACTTCTGAGGTTCAGTCTAGAGAGAAATCAAGTCCTGTGGCTCCCAGGTTCACCTTGAACAAGTCACCACTTTATCCCACCACATTGCTCTCATTTTAGCAATAAAATATCAAGTAAAAGCTAGGAGTTGGAGGAATCATTCAAACAGATGTTAAAACATTAGCACACATTTTTAAACATTTCGTAAATCACAAGGTCCCAACTTCTGTAAAATTTTGAGATTTGGGTAGGTTTTTGTCACAAAATGTTGATGTACCTGAAAATATATTACAGTGATGTTTTAACACAGAGCCGGGCTGTACTAACCCAAAGAATCATAAGGATTTTTCCAGTGGCTTTGGGTGTACTTCGTACTTTTCACCCTCTTGGGGTGAGTTCGAGTTCATCATTGCAGAGTCCACTAGCCCTGGAAACAGTCCAGTAGGATCAAGGACATTTGTCCAATTCTCTGGGCAGAAGTTGTCCATCATTGTCTGCCTGTGTCTGTTTCTTCTCTGGTTTTAGTGAATGGGAAGCTCCACATGCTCCTGTTCTTTTCTCCCCTTCACTGGTGATTCAGTGGAGGTGGAGAACGAGGGCCTTTCCCATCTCCACCACCAGCTTAGCTGTCAAGCTTTCTGTATACACGCACACCTCGTTTTATTGCACTTAGCCTTACTGTGTTTCATAGACACTAAATTTTTACAAATTGAAGGTTATGGCAACCCTGCATTGAACAAGTCTATTGGCACTGTTTTTCAATAGCATCTGCTCACTTTGTGTCTGTATTACATTTTGGTAATTCTAGTAATATTCCAAATTTTTTCATTTTTATTATATCTGTTATGTTGTTCTGCCATCAGTGCTGTTTGATGTTATTATTGTAATTTTATTGCAGCCCCATGAACCACATCTGTATGATATGGTGAACTTAATCAGTAAATGTATGTGCTCTGACTGCTCCACCAACCAGCTCCTCTTTCCCTATTAGAGAATTGGGCCTCCCTGTTCCCTAACATACAACATTGAAAGTAGGCCAATGAATAACTCTACAATGTTCAAGTGTTCAAGTGAAAGAAAGAGTCACACATCTCTCACTTTAAATAAAAAAATTAGAAATGATTAAGCTTCATGAGGAAGGCACGTTGAAAGCCAACATAGGCCAAAAGTTATATCTCATATCTCTGGCACCAAACAATTAACCAATTTGTGAATGCAAAGGAAACATTCTTGAAGGAAATTAAAAGTGCTACTCCAGTGAACACATGAATGCTAAGAAAGCGAAACAGCCGTATTGCTGATTTGGAGAAAGTTGAGTAGTCAGGATAGAAGATCAAACCAGCCACAACATTCCCTTAAGCCAAAGCCTAATCCAGAGCAAGGCCCTAACTCTCTTCAATTCTCTTAAGGTGGAGCAATGTGAGGAAGCTGCAGAAGAAAAGTTGGAAGCTAGCAGAGCTTGGTTCTTGAGGTTTAGGAAAAGAAGCCATCTCCGTAACATAAAAGTGTAAGGTGAAGCAGCAAGTGGTGAGGTCAAAGCTACAGCAAGTTATCCAGAAGATCTAACTAAGATAATTAATAAAAGTGGCCTTACTAAACTACACAGCCAGAAAGGAGAAGTCAATTCCTGGCTTCAAAGCTTCAAAGAATGGCTGACTCTCTTGTTAAGGGCTAAGGCAGCTGGTTACTTTAGGTTGAAGCCAATGCTCATTTACCATTCCAGAACTCCTAAGGCTCTTAAGATTTATGCTAAATCTATCCTGCTAGTGCTCTATAAATGGGACAGCAAAACCTCGATGACAGCCCATCTATTTACAGCATGATTTATTGAATATTTCAAGTATACTGTTGAGATGTACTGCTCAGCAAAAAAGATTCCTTTTAAAATATTACTGTTCATTAACAATGTACCTGATCACCCAAAGCACTGATGGAGATGTACAGGGGCATTAATGTTGTTAATGTTGTTTTATTATTATTATTATTATACTTTTTTTCTTTTTTTTTCTTTTTCGAGACAGAGTCTCACTCTGTTGCCCAGGCTGGAGTGCAGTGGTGTGATCTCAGCTCACTGCAACCTCCGCCTCCTGGGTACAAGTGATTCTCCTGCCTCAGCCTCCCGAGTAGCTGGGATTACAGGCACTCGCCACCACACCCTACTAATTTTTGTATTTTTAGTAGAGATGGGGTTTCACCATGTTGGCCAGGATGGTCTCGATCTCCTGACCTCGTGATCTGCCCACCTCGGCCTCTCAAAGTGCTGGGATTACAGGTGTGAGCCACCGTGCCTGGCCTTATTATTATACTTTAAGTTCTGTAGAACGTGCAGATTTGTTACATAGGTACACATGTGCCATGGTGGTTTGCCGCATTCATCAACCCATCATCTACATTAGGTATTTCTCCTAATGTTATCCCTCTCCTTACTCCTATCCCCAAATAGGCCCTGGTGTGTGATATTCCCCACCCTGTGTCCATATGTTCTCATTGTTCAACTCCCACTTATGAGTGAGAACAGGCAGTGTTTGGTTTTCTGTTCCTGTGTTAGTTTGTTGAGAATGATGGCTTCCAGATTCATCCGTGTCCCTGCAAAGGACATGAACTCATTCTTTTTTATGGCTGCATAGTATTCCATGGTGTATATGTGCTACATTTTCTTTATCCAGTCTATCATTAATGGGCATTTGGGTTGGTTCCAAGTCTTTGCTATTGTGAATAGTGCTGCAATAAACATGCATGTTCATGTGTTTTTATAGTATAATGATTTATAATCGTTTGGGTATATACCCAGTAATGGGATTGCTGGGTCAAATGGTATTTCTGGTTCTAGATCATTGAGGAATTGCCACACTGTCTTCCACAATGGTTGAACTAATTTACACTCCCACCAACAGTGTAAAAGCATTCCTAATTGTCCACATTCTCTCCAGCATCTGTTGTTTCCTCAGTTTTTAATGATCACCATTCTAACTGGTGTGAGATGGTGTGAGATGGTGGTTTTGATTTGCATTTCTCTAATGACCAGTGATGATGAACTTTTTTTCATATGTCTGTTGGCTGCATAAATATCTTCTTTTGAGAAGTGTCTGTTCATATCCTTTGCCCACTTTTTGATGGGGTTGTTTGTTTTTTTCTTGTAAATTTGTTTAAGTTCTTTGTAGATTCAGATATTAGCCCTTTGTCAGATGTATAGACTGCAAAAATTTTCTCCCAATCTGTAGGCTGCCTGTTCACTCTGATGATAGTTTCTTTTGCTGTGAAGAAGCTCTTTAATTTAATTAGATCCCATTTGTCAATTTTGGCTTTTGTTGCAATTGCTTTTGGTGTTTTAGTCATGAAGTCTTCCGCCATGCCTATGTCCTGAATGGTATTGCCTAGGTTTTCTTCTAAGGTTTTTATGGTTTTAGGTCTTATGTTTAAGTCTTTAATCCATCTTGAGTTAATTTTTGTATATGGTGTAAGAAAGGGGTCCAGTTTCAGTTTTCTGCATATGGCTAGCCAGTTTCCCCAACACCACTTATTAAATAGGGAATCCTTTCCCCATTGCTTGTTTTTGTCAGGTTTGTCAACGATCAGATGGTTGTACTTGTGTAGTATTATTTCTGAGGCCTCTGTTCTGTTCCATTGGTCTATATATCTACTTTGCTACCATTACCAGCTTTTTTCATTGCTATAGCCCTGTAGTATAGTCTGAAGTCAGGTAGTGTGATGCCTCCAGCTTTGTTCTTTTTGCTTAAGATTGTCATGGCTATACAGGCTCTTTTTTGGCTCCATATGAAATTTGAAGTACTTTCTTCTAATTCTGTGAAGAAAGTCAATGGTAGCTTGATGGCAATAGCATTGAATCGGTAAATTATTTTGGGCAGTATGGCCAATTTCACAATATTGATTCTTCCTATCCATGAGCATGGAATGTTTTTCCATTTGTTAGTGTCCTCTCTTTTTTCCTTGAGCAGTGGTCTGTAGTTGTCCTTGAAGAAGTCCTTCAAGTTGCCCTTGTAAGTTGTATTCCTAGGTAGTTTATTCTCTTTGTAGCAATTGTGAATGGGAGTTCACTCATGATTTGGCTCTCTGTTTGGCTATTACTGATGTATAGTAATGCTTGTGATTTTTGCATGTTGATTTTGAACCCTGAGACTTTGCTGAAGTTGTTTATCAGCTTAAGGAGTTTTGGGACTGAGACGATGGGGTTTTCTAAATATACAATCATGTCATCTGCAAACAGAGACAATTTGACTTTCTCTCTTCCTATTTGAATACCCTTTATTTCTTTCTCTTGCCTGATTGCCCTGTCCAGAACTTGTAATACTATGTTAAATAGGAGTGGTGAGAGAGGGCATCCTTGGCTTGTGCCGGTTTTCAAAGGGAAGGCTTCTGGCTTTTGCCCATTCAGTATGATATTGGCTGTGAGTTTGTCATAAATAGCTCTTATTATTTTGAGATATGTCCCATCAATACCTAGTTTATTGAGAGTTTTTAGCATAAAGAGGTGTTGAGTTTTATCAAGGGCCTTTTCTGTATCGATTGAGATAATGATGTGGTTTTTGTCTTCGGTTCTGTTTATGTGATAAATTACGTTTATTGATTTGTATATGTTGAACCAGCCTTGCATCCCAGGGATGAAGCCAACTTGATCTTGGTGAATAAGCTTTTTGATGTGCTGCTGGATTTGGTTTGCCAGTATTTTATTGAGGATTTTTGCATCGATGTTCATCAGGAATATTGGCCTGAATTTTTTGTTGTTGCTGTGTCTCTGCCCAGTTTTGGCATCAGGATAATGTTAGCCACATAAAATGAGTTAGAGCAGACTCCCCCTTTTTGTATTATTTGGAATAGTTTCAGAAGGAATGGTAGCAGCTCCTCTTTGTACCTGTAGTATAATTCGGCTGTGAATCCATCTGGTCCTGGGCTTTTTTTGGTTAGTAGGCTATTAATTACTGCCTCAATTTCAGACCTCGTTATTGGTCTATTCAGGGACTTGACTTCTTCCTGGTTTAGTCTTTGGAGGATGTATGTGTCCAGGAATTTATCCATTTATTCTAAATTTTCTAGTTTATTTGTGTAGAGGTATTTATAGTATTTTCTGATGGTAGTTTGTATTTCTGTGGGATCAGTGGTGATATCCTCTATATCATTTTTTATTGTATCCATTTGATTCTTCTTTCTTCCCTTCTTTATTAGTCTGGCTAGCGGTCTATCTATTTTGTTAATCTTTTCAAAACACCAGCTCCTGGATTTATTGATTTTTTGAAGGGTTTTTCGTTTCTCTATCTTGTTCAGTTCTGCTCCAATCTTAATTATTTCTTGTCTTCTGCTAGCTTTTGAATTTGTTTGCTCTTGCTTCTCTAGTTCTTTTAATTGTGATGTTAGGGTGTTGATTTTAGATGTTTCCCGCTTTCTCATGTGGGCATTTAGTGCTATAAATTTCCCTCTAAACAGTGCTTTAGCTGTGTCCCAGAGATTCTGGTACATTGTGTCTTTGTTCTCATTGGTTTCAAAAACGTATTTATTTCTGCTTTAATTTTGTTATTTACCCAGTAGTCATTCAGGAGCAGGTTGTTCAGTTTCCATGTAGTTGTGTGGTTTTGAGTGAGTTTCTTAATCCTGAGTTCTACTTTGATTGCACTGTGGTCTGAGAGACTATTTGTCATGATTTCCATTCTTTTGCATTTGCTCAGGAGTGTTTTACTTCCAATTATGTGGTCAATTTTACAATAAGTGTGATGTGGTGCTGAGAAGAATGTATATTCTGTTGATTTGGGGTGGAGAGTTTTATAGATGTCTATTAGGTCCACTTGGTCCAGAGCTGAGTTCTAGTCCTGAATATCCTTGTTGATTTTCTGTCTCGTTGATCTGTCTAATATTGATAGTGGGGTGTTAATGTCTCCCACTATTATTGTGTGGGAGTCGAAGTCTCTTTGTAAGTCTCTAAGAACTTGCTTTATGAATCTGGGTGCTCCCGTATTGGGTGCATATATATTTAGGATAGTTAGCTCTTCTTGTTGCATTGATCCCTTTACCATTATGTAATGCCCTTCTTTGTCTTTTTTGATCTTTGTTGATTTAAAGTCTGTTTTATCAGAGACTAGGATTGCAACTCCTGCTTTTTTTTTTTTTATTTCCATTTGCTTGGTAAATATTCCTCCATCCTTTTATTTTGAGCCTATGTGTGTCTTTGCACATGAGATGAGTCTCCTGAATACAACACACCAATGGGTCTTGACTCTTTATCCAGTTTGCCAATCTGTTCTTTTAATTGAGTCATTTAGCCCATTTACATTTAAGGTTAGTATTGTTATGTTTGAACTTGATCCTGTCATCATGATGCTAGCTAGTTATTTTGCACATTACTTGATGCATTTTCTTCATAGTGTCATTGGTTTTTATATTTTGGCATGTTTTTGCAGTGGCTGGCACTGGTTTTTCCTTTCCATATTTAGTGCTTCCTTCAGGAGCTCTTGTAAGGCAGGCCTGGTGGTGACAAAATCCCTCAGCATTTGCTTGTCCATAAAGGATTTTATTTCTCCTTCACTTATGAAGCTTAGTTTGGCTGGATATGAAATTCTGAGTTGAAAATTCTTTTCTTTAAAAATGTTGAATGTGGGCCCTCAATCTCTTCTGGCTTGTAAGATTTCTGCAGAGAGATTCGCTGTTAGCCTGATGGGCTTCCCTTTGTGGGTAACCTGGCCTGTCTCTCTGGCTGCCCTTAACATTTTTCCTTTGTTTCAACCTTTGTGAATCTGAGAATTATGTGACTTGGGGTTGCTCTTCTCGAGGAGTATCTTTGTGGTGTTCTCTGTATTTCCTGAATTTGAATGTTGGCCTGTCTTGCTAGGTTGGGGAAGTTCTCCTGGATAATATCCTGCAGTGTTTTCCAACTTGGTTCCATTCTCCCCATCACTTTCAGGTACAACAACCAATCATAGGTTTGGTCTTTTCACATAGTCCCATATTTCTTGGAAGCTTTGTTCATTCCCTTTCATTCTTTTTTCTTTAATCTTGTCTTCTCACTTTATTTCATTAAGTTGATATTCTATCTCTGATATTATTTCTTTTGTTTGATTGATTTGGCTATTGATACTTGTGTACGCTTCATGAAGTTCTTGTGCTGTGTTTTCCAGCTCCATCAGATCATTTATGTTCTTCTCCAAACTGGTTATGCTAGTTAGAAATTCCTTTACCTTTTATAAAGGTTCTTAGTTTCTTTGCATTGAGTTAGAACATGATCCTTTAGCTCAGAGGAGTTTGTTATTATCCACCTTTTGAAGCCTCCTTCTGTGAATTTGTCAAACTCATTCTTCCAGTTTGCTCCCTTGCTGGCAAAGAGTTGTGATCCTTTGGAAGAAAAGAATCATTTTGGAACTGTCAGCATTTTTATGCTGGTTTTTCCTCATCTTTGTGGATTTATCTACCTTTGATCTTTGATGCTGATGACCTTTGGATGGGGTTTTTGCATGGGCATCCTTTTTGTTAATGTTGATGTTATTGCTTTCTGTTTGTTAGTTTTTCTTCTAACAGTCTGCTGGTCTTCTAACTCTTCTGCGGGTCTGCTGGAGTTTGCTGGAAGTCCACTCCCGACCCCATTTGCCTGGGTATCACCAGTGGATGCTGCAGAACAGCAAAGATTGCTGCCTGTTCCTTCCTCTGGAAGCTTTGTCCCAGAGGGGAACCCGCCAGATGCCAGCCAGAGCTCTCCTGTATGAGGTGTCTGTCAATCCCTGCTGGGAGATGTCTCCCAGTCAGGAGGCACGGGGGTCAGCGACCCACTTGAGGAGGCAGTCTGTCCCTTAGCAGAGCTCAAGTGCTGTGCTGGGAGATCCACTGCTCTCCTCAGAGCCAGTAGGCAGAAACGTTGAAGTCTGCTAAAGCTGTACCCACAGCCACCCTTTCCCCGAGGTGCTCTGTCCCAGGGAGATGGGAGTTTTACCTATAAGCCCCTGACTGGGGCTGCTGCCTTTATTTCAGAGATGCCCTGCCCAGACAAGAGGAATCTAGAGAGGCAGTCCGGCTACAGCAGCTTTGCCAAGCTGCGGTGGGTTCTGCCTAGTCCAAACTTCCAGCAGCTTTGTTTACACTATGAGGGGAAAACAGCCTACTCAAGCCTCAGTAATGGTGGACGTCCCTCCCTCCACAAAGCTCGAGCATCCCAGGTTGACTTCAGACTGCTGTGCTGGCAGCGAGAATTTCAAACCAGTGGATCTTGGCTTGCTGGGCTCCGTGGAGGTGGGACCCACTGAGCAAGACTGCTTGGCTCCCTGGCTTCAGCCTCTCCCTTTACAGGAGAGTGAAAGGTTCTGTCTCACTGGGGTTCCAGGTGCCACTGGGGTACAAAAAAAAAAAAACTCCTGCAGCTAGCTCAGTGTCTGCCCAAATGGTCACCCAGTTTTGTGCTTGAAACCCAGGCCCCTCGTGGTATAGGCACCTGAGGGAATCTTCTGGTCTGAGGGTTGCAAAAACCATAGGAGAAGCGTAGTATCTGGGCCAGATAGCAGCGTCCCTCAAAGCACAATCCCTCACGGCTTCCCTTGGCTAGGGGAGGGAGTTCCCTGACACCTTGCACTTCTTGGGTGAGGCGACACCCCACCCTGCTTCTGCTCATCCTCCATGGGCTGCACTCACTGTCTAACCCATCCCAATTAGATGAACCAGGTACCTCAGTTGGAAATGCAGAAATCACCTGCCTTCTGCATTGGTCTCCCTAGGAGCTGCCGATTGGGGCTGTTCCTATTCGACCATCTTGCCAGATCCTCCAATGTTGTTTTTATGCCTGCTAATAAAACACCCATTCTGCAGCCCATGGATCAAAGAGTAATTTAGACTTTTGAGTTTTATGATTTATAAACTATATTTTGTAAGGCTGCCACAGACAGTGATTCCCCTGATGGATCTGGGCAAAGTAAATTGAAAACACCTTCTAGAAAAGATTCGTGATTTTTGATGCCACTAAGAACATCCATGATTCAGGGGAGAAGGTCAAAATAGCAACATTAACAGGAGTTTGGAAGAAGTAATTTGAGCCCTCCTAGATGACTTTGAGGGGTTCAGGGCTTCAATGGAAGAAGTAACTGCAAATCAGGTGGAAGTAGGAGACAACTAGAATAAGAAGTAGAGCCTGAAGATGGAACTGAATTGCTACAATCTCAGGATAAAACTCTAACACATGAGGAGTTGTTTCTTATGGATGAGCAAAGAAAGCAGTTCCTTGAGATGGAAGCTACTCCTGGTGAAGATGCTGCGAACACTGTTGCAATGACAACAGAAGATTTAGAATATTCTGTAAACTTAGTTGATAAAGCAGGAGCAGGTTTTGAGAGGATTGTCTCCAATTTTGAAAGAAGTTCTACTGTGGGTAAAATGTTATCCAATAGTATCTCATCCTACAGAGAAATCTTTTGCAAAAGGAAGAGTCAATCTATATGGCAAACATCATTTTTGTCTTATTTTAAGAAATAGCCACAGCCACCCCCACCTCCAGCAACCACTATTCTGATCAGTCAGCCATCATCAACATGGAGGCAAGATCCTCCGCCAGCAAAAAGATCACAACTTGCTGAAGGCTCAGATGGTCGTTAGCAATTTTTAGCAATAAAATATTTTTGAATTAAGACATAATACTTTTTGGCCAGGCGTGCTGGCTCACACCTGTAATCCCAGCACTTTGGGAGGCTGAGGTGGGTGGATCACCTGAGGTCACGAGTTCAAGACCAGCCTGGCCAACATGGCAAAACCCCATCTCTACTGAAAATACAAAAATTAGCTGCACGTGGTGGTGCATGCCTATAATCCCAGCTACTCGGGAGGCTGAAGCGGGAGAATTGAACCCGGGAGGCAGAGCTTGCAATGAGCCAAGATGGCGCCATTGCACTCCAGCCTGATCAACAGAGCAAGACTGTGTCTCAAAAAAAAAAAAAAAAAAAAAGTCATACTTTTTTTAGGCATATGCTATTGCACGCTTTAATAGACTACAGTATAACATAAATGTAACTTATATGTGCACTGGCAAACCAAAAAAATTCATGTGACTCTATCACGATGATGCTCGCTTTATTGCTCTGATCCAGAACTGAACCCACAATATCCCCAAGGTTGCCTATATCACAGTTCACATTCTTCTTTTTTGTTTCCTTTTTATTGCTAGTTCGTTTCTTTACCATGGTCTTAACTGGCCAGCCCCAGTGGACTAAAGATGAATTCTATTAAAAAGAGCACTGGGGAAGAAGGCAAAGGAATTTTGGCAAAATCACAAAATGGGGATAATAATATACCAATTGGAAGGGAATACTCACCCATCTCATGGGGGTGCTGTGAGAATTAATTAATGTTTGTAAAGGGCTTTGAGTTCCGTGGAGGGAAGGTGCCACCAGAGTGCTAAGCATTATTGTGAAGGGATTATGTGCACAAATACAATACCAGAAGCCAGGATATTACTAAAAATAAAGCAGAACTTTCTGTGAGGAAGGTAAGGAAGGAAATGCCTCCTTGAAAAAAGGCTGAACCGTCTTTTAATACAAATGCTTAGGCTACCCGGTAATGGAACAGCAAATCTGAGATTCTATTGTAAGTAAAGGATTATGTTTTCTCGGCATTGTCAAGGTGCTGTGGAACAAAACAAAATGACTGCTTTACGCAAAAGAAGGTTAGAGTCTTTGAAAAAGAGATTAAGAGGATGTTTGGCTATTGCACTGTGTAGTCCATCCAGGAGGAAAAAGGCAACAGTAAAGGCGAATGTTTGTTTGCATTTTGGGGGAAGGGGTTTTAAAAATGGGAAAAAAGGGGAACTGCTCCAAATTAAAATAATTGTTGGTGATTGCTCCCAATAAATCTAGTAATGAAGATTAAAGCTTGTTAGAATCCTACACACATTTTTCATTTGCTTTTCTCTCTAAAAAGTTCTTTATATCCTAGGTTTAAAGCAGAAGAAATATATTCTTGCTTATGTATTTACAGAGAATGATCACATTAACATTGTTAAACAAAAAACAAAAACAAAAAACAAATAAAAAAACTCTACTTTGTCCATAGTATAAGTAATGTATGTTACATTTAAGAAGTGGATTCTATCGTGTTTTTGAAGTCCCTATTAGGCATTTAGTTAACAAAACTTATACCAGAAATGGGAACAAAATCCCTGTCTTCCTTTTCCTAACCCCCTTCTTTCTAACCCTTTCCTCTCCCCAACCCCCTTATTAAAACAAGGTCTGTGGAGTCTGAAGCAGATTAGCAAATAGATAAATCCTTTAATGTCATGGAATACTTTCCCCAGCATAAATGGGATTAATCTGCCAACCCAGCAAATTCTACATTTCAAACACCTCAGCTGCATAATAAGCCATTTCCCCAACCCCCTAATTTATGGCACAAGGGTCATTTGATTTTAATGTTTGCACTGGTTAGACTTTCTTTCTCCAGTCTTCCCTCCCACAGCATCTCCAGCTCTCTCCATTTTCTACGTTTGAAAATGCTCCTAACATAGCCTTTAGAAAAGCATCAAAGGGTACAAACAATAACCTGTGCTTCACAGAGAAGCCAGAAGATGGAGAGGATGTGGAGCCTAAGCTGCCTTCCACTGGGCCCAGCAAGTCCCTCTCCAGAGCCTGCGAGTTGGCCGTGGAGGGAGCTTTGGCCTGGGTCTGGCCACACAGCCCTGGGTTTGAGGATCCAACATCATGGCCAAACCCAGGTACTATACAGCCACCAATACCTGTTTCACAAAATGTTTACTGTAATGAGGAAAAACACAGGCCCTGCTTAGACACTTTAAGAGCTAGAAATGGCTCTGTGTGAACACAGAAGGCAGGCAGTGTAGTCTCTGACCCTAGAATTAGAACTGGGTATCTCTCTGCACCATTGCATTTAGTGACTGGCCCAAGGTCACAAAGTAGGAGGTGGATGGCTTGCATCTACCAGGTTGTCAGCCCGCCAGGGCTGTCCTGCACCTCCCAAGCCACACTGCTTCCTTTAGGAAAGTATGGCCACGCTGCTCTCATTCAGCAACCCCAGGAGAAAAAGACTATTTTGGGGTTATTTACTCAAAGCCATTGGGTAAATTCTGACTCATATTAACGTTTCCCTTTATTCACCCTTTGAGATCAGAGCAACATGAGTCACCTTACTGTTCTATCCTCTTGGTTGGTGACCAAAGGGAAATGTTTCATTTTAAGAAGTAAGTCCTCGTGGCTGTTGTGGGTGAAGCTCTGAGAGTCACAATGAGGCCGGAACACCCCTGCAGCTGTGAGCCCAAAATGTCCCTACGGCACATGGGCCAGAGAGGCTCCTCCTTCCCGAAACAGGGTCTTCGCCAGGCCTTTATACTAAAATAGCAGAAACAATGGGATAAGAATGAGAAGGTGAGTATATTTCTAAAAAGCAGTCATGACAATTTTATTTCGAAACATCAAAGTAGTATAATGAATGAACTGCAGCCACATGCAGATGTGTGAATCTTAGCAATGTGGTAGAAACGAAAGTCGCAAAACATATACCACACGATACCTTTCATATAGTTTAAAGTAGCTAAAATGTTTTAAAATACATGCAGTTTAGGACTACAATAATCTACATCGACAGAAAAGCAAGGAAAACCAGGATACTGCTGGGGAGGATGGGGTGAGGTTGCTGGGGGAACATGTCATTAGCTCTGACTTATTTTCCGGACTGACTTTTGTTTAGGAGATGGGCTCGCAGCTGTTTATTATATTACTAAAAATAAATAAATAACTGAATATAAGCTGGACATCCACAACCCAATGATGACAATTTAAGGATCATAATTAAGACAACTAATACCACCAAATTGAAAACAAAACTGACGTTTTTATTAGTTTACTAGGGCTGCTGTGACAAAGTACCATCAACCAGGCTGATATGTTTAAAACACAAACTGATCGTAAACAAAATAATAGATAGCTTACATGAAGGTAAAATAAAAAGCACAAACATTGCCCCCGGAGCATGATATATAGTAAATGTTGGTCTGGCCTGACCTGGGGTAGGTTTGTGATGTAATGACCTGCGATGCTCTGATGAAGCTTTATGGCTCATCTAACTGAGGCTCTCACCTCTAAGTTCAGTCATGCCTCAGTGTTTGAGTAGAAGGAACAGATGGGACATGGGTTAGTGGCTAAAATCAATTTCATCACGTTGACCTTGGTATCCTAGCTCTCTCCTACAACCGAGTCTCTTCCTCTTTTCCAAGGGATATTCATTCCTGCTTCTTTCCCAGTTCCCCAACAACTGGCTTTCCCGTCCTTGAACTGAACTGTCTCCATGGCTGAGGCCCCATGCCAGCTGCTCCAGATTCCTTGTGCCACCATCTGCCTGGCTGGACTTCTACAGCAGCTACCCTTAACTTCTTTTTAGAGGTTCACTTTTGAATTTTTGGACTAAGTTTAATTTTTTTTTTTTTTTTTTTTTTGAGACAGAGTCTCACTCTGTCGCCCAGGCTGGAGTGCAGTGGCATGATCTCGGCTCACCGCAACCTCTGCCTCCCAGGTTCAAGCTATTCTGCCTCAGCCTCCCGAGTAGCTGGGACTACAGGTGCCCACCAACATGCCCAGCTAATTTTTGTATTTTTAGTAGAGATGGGGTTTCACCATGTCGGTCAGGTTCGTCTGGAACTCCTGACCTCGTGATCCGCCTGCCTTGGCCTCCCAATGGACTAAGTTTAAACCTGAGTTAATGGTATTATTCTCCATCTATCCCTTCCTTGTACAGATTTATCTCCTGGTTTCATACCTAATTTGAGATTCACAGCAGAGAATTATGGAAATCTCAAGTAACACGTTTCTGTCTTTACTCGCATACCCAGCCTTTAACCTTGCCTTTCTCTGTGAGTATGCCCAGAAAACCATCCCAACAGTACATAGTTTGGCCTTTATAATTCCTGATCTTCTCTGAGCAGTCGTAGCCAGAAACCAGACCATTGCTTTAATTAGACTGGAGGAAATAGAACAACCAGAAGTTTTCAGAGATTACAAAAGAGATTGCTAGGGAGGCTTAAAGGAAGACAGATAACAGATATCTTCTCAATAAAGGATGAGACAGGCCAGGCATGGGGGCTCACGCCTATAATCCTATCACTTTGGGAGGCGAGGTGAGAGGATTGCTTGAAGCCAGGAGTTGGAGACCAGCCTGAACAACATAGTGAGACCTCATCTCTACAAAATAAGTTTAAAAATATGCCCAGCATGGTGGCATGTGTCTGTAGTCCTAGATACTCAAGAGGTTGAGGCGCAAGGATTGTTTGAGCCCAGAAGTTCAAAGCTGCAGTGAGCTATGATTGCACCACTGCACTCCAGCCTCAGCGACAGAGTGAAACCCTGTCTCTAAAAATAAATAAATAAATACAGAGACAGTTATCAGATGGGCAAGGCTTGGTAACGTAGAATTTATTTTGCTGTATGAGGTACTCTTGGCCTTCACACAAAGATGAGTAGTCACTCCCAGAGTTAGAGTGTGACACTGTCTGCTGACGTTGATCAAGAGGGATACATTGACTTGTTTACTCGGTGTCACATACAGTCATTCCATGACAATCTTCAAAATGCCACCTCGTATAGGCTCAGGATTAGATAGGACATTCTCTTAACAAAAGGACACAGGATAGCCTGAAATCATTGGGTGAACATATCTAGAGTCAGGGCAGGGACCATGGTGGTGAGAACAAGCACACCAGGAGGGAGCCAAGGCCGGGCCCTGGCTTTGAGCCTGCAGCACTGGGACAGGGGTGCCCTCTATCCCCAGGCATAGAGACCTTGACTTTTGGCCTTCCCGGTCTGCTCAACCCATCCTAGCTAGTTGATAGGCTGTGAAGAGGACACCTACCCAAGTAAGAGGAATAGAAATCTCTATGTGGCACCAAAGTACTCCTGGCCCCTACTCCAGACGTTTAGGATGAAGGTCATTCTGCTGAGGAGGAAGACGACAGAGCCAGGGAGAAGAGCTTGGACTTCGCATCCGCACCGTTCTGGATTCCAATCCCAACTCTACCATCGACGATTTGTGTGATTCCCAGCAAATCACCCGGCCTCTCAGTACAAATTCTTACTCTGAAACACAAAGCTCGTAACATCTACCTTTTCAGGTTGTGAAGGATAAACTGAAATGATGTCTATAAAGTGTGACGCAGGGCTTGTCTTTAACGAGGGCTCATTGGCCTACCCTTCCCACCTCCTTCCAAGAACACAGGGCACGGCCTCCCTGAGTGCACATTCTCTGCCTTTTACATGTGTCCTGTTGAAATCTGAACAACCTGAAAGGTTTTTCTGTGGCTGCTGTCATCTGTTCTTTTCCACAGGAATTATTTCTAAGTGTACAATCTAACATTCTTTTGTTCTTTCAGAATTTCCCTTTCGTGTGAATCATATCCTAGGCCAAGGGGGGCGTATTTATCGTATTTCTGAACTTTCTGAAGCCTATTTTCCAAAATCCAGGTTCAGATCACCTCAGCCTGGTGGTTCTTTTCCTCAGTTTAATGCAGAATGACACAGTCATGTTTTTCTCTAGGTTCCTGGAAGTTACACAATAGCCATCAGGTTCTTTTTCATCAGAACAAAGTCAAGAATAGCAGTTCCCTTGTTGTTTCCTCTGCCTTCTTAGTGACGAGAGTATCATGAAGACAGGCAAGGATTTATTACATGGTTTATTTTGAGCGTAACAAGACACCTAGTAAAATCTGAACCTCTGAACCTGATCACCATTACCACCTACGTGGCCTATTAAGTATTTAAAACCGATTAAGCATTTTCCTGCATCAGAATAGAAAAACAGCACTAGCTTATATTTACTGTGCATTTTCAATGTACAGGGTACCCAGTTAAGCTTTTGGAGGACATTGTCATTTTTAAACTTTAAAACAGCCCTACTAGGTAAGCGCTACTCTTAGTTCCTATTTTACAGATATAAAAACTGAAGCACAAAGAGATTATGTACTTTGCCTAAAACCACATGGCTTGCAGGTAGGAAGGCCAGGGTTCTGACTCCAGAGCCTGTCTTCTACCTGCTGTCTGCTCTTGCTTCTCACGCATGAGCTCGCTTGCCAGCTCCCTAACTTGGGGGCTTTCTGACCTTGGGAAAGTGCTCCCTGTCTCTCAGTTTCCTCATTTGTAAAAATGAGAATCACAGTATCAACGCCACCAGGATTGTTATGCAAATTAAATGCCATCACGTTTAGGAAGCAGGTAGCACTATTCCTAGTGAAGAGCAGCGGCACCAGGCAACTGCCAGAAGATCATCACCACCATCACCGCATGGCCCCACTCCCCCACTGCACCTGCTCTTCACGTGCCAGTATTTCAGAAATCACTTTTTATCTCATAATTGCTGAGGTTCCATCTCATAATCAATGCATACACTTGATGAGGGTTAGCTTTTCCCAAAAAGTTATTACTGATAGTATCTCTTTCTATAAATGCCATCTCTGAATCAAGGAAATGTAGTATTTCTACATGTATTTGTTTTATTTGTCTAGCTCGTTTACTAGGATAAGAGCCATAGTTTGAATTTTCCTGAGTTCTCTCAACTCTTAGTACTGAGACTCACACACTCCAAGTACTCAATAAATAGCTGTGGAGCACATACGTGTTTGTCATAAGCAAATTCAGCTGTCCTGGGTTGCGTTGGGTAAAAGATGCTTTTTCCCTCCAAGTGCAGTATGGGGCCGGGATGGGGCAGGGCCGAGTATATTTTCCTAGAGGGTCTTTGCGCCTCCCTGCAGGGTGGGCTGAGCACTTCCTAGAGCAAGAGTGACCAGAAACTTCACCTGTCTCCACGGAGCTTTCCCCGTCCTAGCTGTACCAGGACGTGCATGACATTAAAAGCAAACAAGATTGGTGTAGCCAGAGGCAAAGGGAAAATTTATTTGTCTGGGCAACTGTACTGACCTCTGGCTCTGAGGATTTCCCTCTAAGAGGAGGAGGACAGAACCGGATTATGTTCTCCTAAGTTTTATTCTTGTAGGATTTTTTTCTCCTTGGTTTTGGAGTGAGTGAGCATGTGTGCACATTTTCACACCCTGCTAGTAATTAGGACACCCTGATGCAAATGTCCCCTGGGACTTTATAAGACAGTTCATGCATTCAGGAATCAGGCCTGGTAAAAGGAGTACAGCTGTCTGGACCAGGTACAGGCCGATTCCAGGCAGGAATTACCTGAAACAAGAGCTCAGGGCTGGTGTCTTTTGGCTGCATCAGTTTTCATGTTAAGACGTTTATAACTTTCTAGCTAGCAAGCAAACAAATAAATAAAAATTAACTAGACTGAAAGTTGGTCTGCAGAACTTCAGCTTGAGATCATTCTTTTTCTCTGAAACTGAGAAAGTTTCTAAATTATTGATCTATAAACAAGCAAAGGGGTGTCCGGGCTCTGGGAACAACTTGGCTTGCACTTTAATGGTTTCAAAATTAGGAGGAGCAGATTGATGAGCAGCACTTTCCTCCAGGATTATCTTTTTTTATTAAAAAAGTGACAAAAATATTTGTGTGGGACAGACTTCGGTAGCACATATGCTGGTTTTTAAGTATTCTACAAAGTTTCACTAATAGGATTTCAAAAAAGGTCAAAAGTTGTTCAGCTTATATTGTACACATGGAAGCTTCCTTTTGGGGTTACAGGGGTTTTCTTTGTTTTTCTTTACATTTTCCTCTTTAGGGCTCTTTTGATTGATGTGGCCAAATGCTGGAGTTGCTTATTGTGGGAAATGTGTCCTGTTTTTCTTTGTGTATTTATAGAAATTGAAACACACTTCACGATGAGCTCTACTCTCCTAATAAAAGGGAGATATGACATTTTAGACAATAACTTTTTAAACAGAATGTTCTGCTTTTTATTTCATTCAGCTCATGTTAGGCACAGAAGCAGCTCAGACAGATGGCACAATGAGAGTAACTCCTGGGGGGGTGGAGAGGGGTTGGGGGACGTGGGGGTACCCCCTCTCTCTGTTAGGGATTATTTGATTTGGTAATTAATAAAAGATAAAGAGGTCTTTTATGTGTTTTTCGCTAGAAATTTAAATTAACCTTCCTTCTCAAATGTCTCTCTCAGCTCTCTTCTTGCCCATTCTGCGGGGTGACTGTGCTGCACAGCTCCAGGGCACAGTTCCCAGTGGGTTCCGTATGCGTGGTGTCTCTGTGCTGTGCAGCTCTGCAAGGAGCCTAACGGTGAACAGGGGCAATTGCCTTTCTCTCCCTACCATGAGATTTATTTCTGATCCTACTCCCTTATGACTTACGAAGCCCCACATGACTCTTCTTTCCTTCCCTCGGGTGAAGTTTCCCCTTTCATGACAGACTGGCAGTCTTCACTGAACCCCAGCTGGACTGCATCTCTCCTTAGATGAGACTCGAATGTCATGAGGCTTGAGAAAAGTATGAAAGAGTCATGTTTGACAAAGTGTCTACCTTGGGAACTAAGTTCTGAGAAATGCTTCTCAATGTAAAGGATTTCTGGTCAAATTATTTGGGGAAAAAGCTTTGCTATGGTTTGGATATTGTCACTCCAAAGCTTATGTTGAAATCTGATCCCCAATTTGGAGATGGGGTCTCATGAGAGGTGTTTGGGTCATGGGGGCAGATCCCTCAAGAATGGCTTGGTCTTCTCTGGTAGTGAGTGGGTTCTTGCTTTATTAGTTGCCACAAGAGCCAGACGCCTCCCCGCTCTCTCTCTCGCTTCTGCTGTCTCACCATGTCGTCTTTGCACACATGGGCTCCCCTTTCCCTTCTGCCATGAGTGGAGGCTTCCTGGGCCCATCCCCAGATGCAGATGGTGGCATCCTGCTTCTCGTACAGCCTGCAGAACTGAGAACCAAAGAAACCTCTTTTCTTTATCATTATAATCACCCAGCCTCAGGTATTCCTTTGTGGCAACACACACAGACTAAGACAAGCTTCGTAACATCTCATTTTTGGGTAGTCAACTGATTTCACTAATCAGAGTTAAAATAAGCTTGGGAGGAGCCCTGTGCTTAAAAAATAACCAACCAACCACAACAACAGCAAACACTAAACTAGGTTTAACTTCATCTCACCAAGAACTTCCAGATAATTTGTATTCATTTGTTGCATAACACTGGTAGTGCCTGGAACAGGCTTTGGGAATTGCTGTCCTAAGCATCCTAGCTACCTTCAAGGCTCAAGGAAGTCATAGTAATTTAACAGAACTGTTTAATCAAGTTCCTTGGAGATGTAAGTAATCTCTATTATGTTTAAACTTTTACACTATCATTCTGAAATAGATGACACCTACAACTCAGGTTGGATTATTATCCTCAAGCCCCATTATGCAGAGACCATCTGGCTGTTGTACTTGAGAAAAGACAGTTACTATAATGAATCAAATCTAGGTGGTGAAATTAGAAAGAGCCAAACTGGAAATGTTGTAGAATAAGGCCAGCTGATCCCAGAACGGTCTTTTAAAGAAACAATACTGAGATGTGGCCCTCAATTGCACTCATGTAAAGAAACTTGAGGGCTGGGTGCAGTGGCTTACACCTGTAATCCCAGCATTTTGGGAGGCAGGTCACTTGAGTCCAGGAGTCTGAGACCAGCCTGGGCAACATAGTGAGACCTCGTCTCTACAAAAATGAAATAAAAATTTAGCCCGGCATGGTGGTGTTTACCTATAGTCCCAGCTACTCAAGAAGCTAAGATGAGAGGATCAACTTGAGCCCAGGAATTCGGGGCTGCAGTGAGCAATAACCATGCCACTGCATTCCTGTCTGGGTGACAGAGTGAAACCTTGTCTCAAAAAAAAAAAAAGATAGGAAAAAAAACTTGATTTGATTAGTGCCTTCAGAGGTGATCAGATTCAAACAACTGATTTCCATTAGGAAACGTCACACAAGGTTGATGTATAAACTAGAATGTGATGATTGCTCTCTAGTAAGAATAGACATGTCATGGGCAGCCATACGGTCATAGTGGCTAATCAGTACACTCTCTTCATGGGAAAGCTGCATAGGAAGCCAGAAATCATCATCATAAGGCTGTTTTATGAGCAAGAAATCTGAGCAAGGGAATTTCGTTGGATAGTGGTGTTCACTAGAGCCATAGACTTGCCAAATAGAATAATAACTACCCTGGCGGGTCCACACATACTTGTCTCCTAAAGATGCACTGTATAGTCTTCCTAAGTGAGACCCACTTTCACTATATTTTGAAGACTGCTCCTATTGGGAAGGAAGAAAGAAGGGTTCCAAACCAGGTTCCAGGCCTGATTTCATGCTCTACTTGTCAGGGTTACACTTGGTTATTATCTGGATCATCTAGACTTGATGCTTCCAGTCTCCAAGAGGGTGCTTTCTGCAGATGGCTAATCGCAAATACCCTATTGCTCTCAGAGAGTATATCCATATATTTGGGCAACCCTATTTCCCTCCATGCGTCTTGACTATTCTATGATCCTGCTTGGCTGTCCGGACTGGTCTGTCTTTGGTTAGAGGCATGCAGAGAGAAGGGAGAATGTAAGGATAATACACCTTACAGATTTGCCATTTAAGAACTTCTCTATACAAATAACTTTCTTCCCCAGTCTGGTCTGCTTCTTGGGTTAATTCAAGGCAATTGAAGCCAGCAAATACACAAATACTCATTTGCTAAGCTCCTATTATGTCTAAAACAATATGCTTAGCACTGTTGAGCAATTCGAAACAGAAAGACAGGAATTTTGACCCATGTTTCAGAATTATGCCTCTCATGAGCCGTGCAAGGTCCACATACATTTGTATCTTGCCACAAGGTCAGACTTTTATTGATACTGTTTCAATCACAAAAACCATGAGCTCAGTGGAGTTCCCAAGAAAGAGGGTCTCCTCAGAACTTCCCATTCACTCGGTAGTCAGAATAGCGGGCACACAGGCTCAAGCCACTCCACAAGTCAGTCAATACTGCAAACCATACGTAATAGAATACGTGGTCAATATATACATGTTAAACATTGCACAGCTCACAAAGTAACATTTCACATCAAGAGAAAAGGGAGAGAAAAAAGAGTTAATGAACCATTGCAGGGAGAACAACGAAGACAAAAAGAATCTCCTGGCTTGGCCTGGGCAGTCCCTCAGTCTTGCAAGAAAGAGTCTTTGATGTGGGCAGAGCCTTTGTAGGCAGATGCCAGGTGCTTATCGCAACTGGTAGCAGGACTGCGTCAGTTGTGTTGAGCTGCTGAAGCCTTACTCTTTTTATGGCCACAGAGTCCTCTGGTGCAGACTGATAGTGGAAGAATGTGCTTGTTTGTGTCCTTATCTGATTGGATGCAGTCATTATTTGTTAAGCAAAATATCTTGTCCCTGTTGGCAAAAAGTGTCATATGAAGTATAAGATACTGGTTTTTTTTTTTCTAAGATGGAGTTACTTATGTCAAGGATGCTCTATACCATGCCCATTTACTGAGCTTACCAAATAGTTCTCAAAACATCTCTGAGTGTGCACCGATTTTATTTGCACCATGGAATTGAAACTGCTTCCCCCATTTGCTTCATCCCATTTCTCTGGTACCTTTACTATCACAGTCTTATTCTGTTTCTCTCCTAGCACTAGACCTAGCTGTTTCTTCAGACTTGAACTTGTATACCCATCCTATCTAAAGCAGTGGACCCATAACTTTTCATCTTATTTTCTTTGTTGAAACATTGGTCCTTACCTGAAATCATTTTGCCATTTTATTGTTTAGTCTCTGTCTTCTCCATCTAGAAAATTTCAGCTCCATGTCTTGGTCACGATGGTGCTACTGTGTCCTTAGTACCTAGAGCAGCCTTAGGACCCAGTGGGAGCTCAAGAAATACTCACTGGGAGTGTAGTGACTGAGGAGGGAGAAGTGAGTGAGTGATTGAGTCTGATCTTGTAAGCACCACACCTGAAAGCTTCTGTCAGAGCCTGATTGCAGAAGAGCAGGGCGTGCATATTTCTTTGTTCTACAAGACGACATTTCTAGTAGGTGGTAGCAGGTGGTGCTATTGCTCTGTCAAAAAAGCCACACTCAAAGTCCATGTTATCTCACAGGCCCTAGGAAGTAACTTACTGGCAGAAACAAACAGGTCTTGGTTGACATAGAACTAAGTGGGAAAACACGTGAGAATTTGCCTTTGCTTTGCTCAAGGGCAGAAAGGTTTCAACAGGAAAGAAAGGAGGGAGAATGAGTTAGAAATAGGGAATATGGTAGAAGGGGTAATAACGGTGATAAAATAAAAGAATTATAAATTATCATGGGATGGCCACTTCAAGGACATCACATTCAAGCCTCTACCTTTGCTGTCTGCTACAATGACCCTGAGAAGTGGCCATCTTTTCTCAGTACAAGTTTCCACCATGATGGGGAGTTTCATACAGTGTCACTGATTGCAGCTAATGTTTATCTAGCATCCACTGTGTCATCCTGGGCCACAAGGTGTCCTGCACAGGGTGCACACTGCATTTGCAGCGATGGTGACGTGAATGGCAGCTCCTAGATCTGTGTGGCTGGGTGTCTCCAATGCCATGTGCTACCTAAGTTCATCCACACAACCCATCATGGTAGGCACATGGCAGCAAGTGGCAGGTCTGGGGAGTTACACACAAAAAGTTCCTCCCACAAGTGAACTGACGCCCTGACTTCATATCACAGCCTTTTTGGCCACAATCCTTAAGTGTTCCTACAGCATTTCCTATCTCTTCCGGCCTTTTCTATCTCATTCTCTTATTTCCATCCCCAAATTTTTAAGCTCTTGTTTTAAAAGTATATATGCTGGCCAGGCGCGGTGGCTCACTCCTGTAATCCCAGCACTTTGGGAGGTCGAGGTGGGCGGATCACCTGAGGTTAGGAGTTCGAGACCAGCCTGCCCAACATGGCGAAACCTCTCTCTACTAAAAACACAAAAAATTAGCCGGGTGTAGTGCTACATGCCTGTAGTCCCAGGTACGCGAGAGGCTGAGGCAGGAGAATCGCTTGAACCCGGGAGGTGGAGGTTGCAGTGAACTGAAATTGCGCCATGCACTCCAGCCTGGCAACAAGAGCTAAACTCCATCTCAAAAATAAATAAATAAACAAATAAACAAAAAAAAACACAAAAAAAGTATATATCTGCTTATTGTTTTTAACATTCTCCTCCCCTGAATATAAACTCAGGAGGTAGACCCTGTGCCACCTTACTCACCATTGAATGCCCACTTTATACACAGAAAGTATTCCATGAATATTTCTGGAAAGCCTGAATGCTCCATAGGCATTTGTGGCCGGATGCCTCAGTAAAATGAGCCCAGGTCTTCCAAGTATTCTTCCTATGACATGGTGTGTATCCTTTCATTTTCCTGTATCATCCTTAAAGTATCATCACAGCAGGATTGTCTCCTCCCCTTTCTGTCCAGGCTGACGCCCAAGAATTCGTTAGCTGTGGGGCGAGGAGGCAGCTGAATGAGTTAACAAACTGCCCTTCCAGTCGCTTTGGATTTTGCCTGGACTCCAGCTCCGTGGGGTGCTAGTTAATGTTTAGTGAGCGGCTCTCTTCACTCCCACCAGCAAAGCAGGTCGGTGTCGTGCTGCCATCTCCGCGGTGTAAATACTCCCGCAGTGGCTGATTTCAAGGTACCCAAGGGAGGTCGCTGGCCGGGGTTGGGGAGAGCCTCTGACTATCACAGAGCCTGCTCCAGCCCCACCCGTCCCCACAGACAACAGCCTCCCGTGTTCCCTGAGAAACAGCACCTGGCAGAACCCATGCGTCTGCCCCATGCCAACCCTGAGCTTCCCTATAAATCCAGAGTTAAAAAAAATAAAAATAAAAACAGAAATAAGGGAAGTGGGAAGGGAAGGAAAGGAAGAGGGGACTAAATTTCTTGTAGGTCTACTGCCTGCTTCTCATTAGGCCTTTGGGCACATGGACACGTGCCTACTTTCATGGCTTCCCCGAAACACCTCAGCTTGTTGCAATTACTTGTTTTCTTCCTCTGGCCAAAATCGGTGGGGAAAAAGGAAGTCGTTCTTTTGTTGCTGTTTTGGTTTCTTTTATTTCACTACATTCATTTCTTTTCTTCCCGCAGCTCCCACAACAGGTGGTATGACTTAAAAAGACATAATTCAGTATCATGCCCTTCAGTGAGCGTGTGGCGTCCCACACAGAAAGCTGGGATGTCCTCGGAGTACCAGGTTTGTGGGAGTTTTTTGTTTGTTTGTTTTTTAGAGTATGCTTCAGAACTGTAATTTATTTACCATGTTTTTATTTGGGTCAGTGGGAAAGGGCTGGCAATTAGTTATTTTGGCAAATGTTCAGTTATGCCTCAAAAAGGAACACAGACTTAACATGTTATATAATCACTCTTAAACCACCTCTGGGAAGTTCTCCAAGCCCTGTGTGTCAGTCTCCATTGTGCTTGTCTGGACACAACCTCTACAAGAATTTCTATTTTATAAAGCAGGGTGGGGAAATGCCCAGAGACAGAGCTGAGTCCAATTGCAAGGTGACTTGTTATGGGGGAGCTAAAGGGAAGAGCTTATCTTATCCTGAAATCCACCACATTAGTCCGTAGGTAAGCCCAGGTCCTCCAGACCACTGGACTTTGTATTGGTAAATAACTTTGCTCCAGAATCTAATTATGTCTATGGGCGATTTTTTCAATTTTTATGTAGTAAACTTTTTATTGAAGTCTAACATGCACTTAGAGAAGTGCACAGATCCTAAGTATACAACTTGAAAAGTTACCGCAAAGAGAATATACCCACGTAACCACTTCCCGGTCAGGAAGTGAACATGACCAGAAGCTCTCACAGCCTTGCCCAGGTACTACAACTGCCCCGTTCCCCAAAGGTGACCACTAACACCTCTATGGAAGAGTTTTCATTGACTTTTCTGATTCTAAACCGAAGTTCTGATTGTTTTTCCATAATGATCTAGAAGGGCTCTACTTTAACCATGTTTTTAAAACAGAGATCGGGAAGTTGAGGAGCATGTGTTGGTCACATTACGGAGTCAGATGCTGAAATCTGGGTGGGGGTCAGAGCCACCCCTAGGACATGCAGGAGTTGGGTATACATTTTTTGCCAGGTCCCTGTCTATATAGATAATTTGACTTTTTTAAATGTACTGCAAAATTCATGGTGCCATATGAGATAGAGTGATTAATCATAAAGATTTATAAGAATGGTTAGAGAAGTACTGAAGGGCTGGTTTGTTTCCTAGCCAGTACACCTGGCAATTCTTACTAGTGTCTGGGCACTGTCTCTTCCTCTTCGGGTCCAGGAAATATCTCTTCCTGTTCTTTATGGTCAAGAGTCCCATTTCTGGCAAATTTCGCATTTCCCCCACAAGAAAAGGTAGTAATGCTGCTATTTTTCACAATATGCCAGGACTCTGCCAGACTGAATCATGAAACAATAGAACTCTTCTTGCTTGTTTCCAATGTCATTTATTTAATTCCAGTGAGATTATTACTTGTGATGCTGCGTCATCCACCATGACATCTGTGCATACCGGCTTACAATGACACCCTCCAAGTTACTGTGCCTTGTTGATGGTATCCACAAATGTGGGAAGTTGTAAATGATGACTTGTTTTCTGGTCATGTTACATTTACCGTTAGGAATTTTACAGCAGTCACATAGAACGATGCATCTTCCAACCCTGATTTTCTTGAACTCTAAGACCATAATCACTGCATTTATAAAATGAGATCTCTTTCAACTCTGACTACACCCCTGCCTTCTACCCATGCCCACCAGCAGGGAGGATAGTCAAGTGCCATGAGCAGAGAGTAAGGTCCCATTCTCAAGGTAATGTCTGTCCCTCTTCTCGCACAGCTTAATACCAACCCAGAAGAGCACAATGTTACATCAATTGGAGACAAAAGAAAACATCTATCAGCAAGACCTGTTGGCTTTACTTTGCAAGGGCAATGAAAGCTCTTGAATGAGATAGGCGCTGTCACCCCTGGAGGACTGCCCAACATGTGGGAGGGTGTGGGGATTGCCCTAGGTACCAGCAGTGCATAGGGTTAAGGATGCCTGCTGCCATCTCCATTGCCTTTAGGGTCAAAGGCAGTTCCACAGTGGAAATAGGGATGAGCAAGAGCCAATGCTCAGGTCCGCACATATGGCCCAACTCCAAGCATACTCAGTAGCTCAGAGTCCTGAACTCTTCCTGCGTCTGACATGAGTGAGAGTCGCTCCAAATCAGTGTGTCAATACCATTCTGCTTCATCAGTCAGGGATGACTTCATAATAGAATACCCTGCCCACCACAGGGCTCCAGTTTGATGCCATACATGTGAGTCCCCAAACTCCTCATACCATCTGGCCCACCCCAAGAGCAAAGTGGAGGATCAGAGAATGCCCAAAGGGAAGAAAGGGGCTCATATGCCTCCTGATCCGAGTTTCGGTTTCCATTTCTGAATGGCACTGCAGACTCTGGCAGGTCTTAGGAACCACGAGGAGACAGAAAATTTCCAGGAAGCCACTCCAAAGTGCAGGACCGCCTGTGGCATGGGGCCTGGCTCTCTAGGGTGGAAGGGAGGTATTGATGCTACTAAGATTACCAAGGTAGGGCTTTGTGCATCAGCCTTCTTGTTCCCATCTTCCCTTGCACTCCTTATTTCCTAAATGATCTGCTATGACCCCAAGAAAAAAAAAGAAAAGTATGTTTGTCGTGTCTTATTAGTAAAGAAGTGTGATACTGTAGAACTCATCTATGGCTCCAGGTCAGTCTTGGCTATTTGCTACTTCCATGTCTTTGGGCATGCTGTTAGCCACCACATTACCCAGTTTCCTTATCTCTGAAATGGGCATAGAAATAATACCCAATAAAACTCACAAGATGTTGTCAGAATTAATATGAGATAATATATGTAAAAATATTTTGTAGACTTGTAAGGACTGTCCAGATATGCTTGTGTTTTTTCTTAAAGAAATATTTGTATTTTAAAAATATTTGTGTGTACTAATGGTCCAGCTGAGTTCTTGCAACTCAATTCATTCTTTTTTTCTTTTTGAGTCATAATTTAGAATTTACACTGACATATGATTTGAAATCTATGCCCTGAGTCCAGTGAAAGGTTCCATGGCCCCTTCTATTATTCCCTTTTACTCTTCTTGGACACATGCTTGACTTTGAGTCCCTGACGCTGGCCTGCCCCAAGCACTAACCTATGCGTTATATTCACCTTCAATAATATAATCTCAAACCTATTAGGTATTTTTGTTTGTTGTTGTTTATTTTTGCTTTTTGAGACAGGGTCTCACTCTGCTGTCACCCAGGCTGGAAGGTAGTGATGCCATTATAGCACACTGCAGCATCGACCTCCTGGGCTCAAGCGATCCTCCCTCCTCAGCCTCCCAAAGTGCTGGAATAACAGGTGTGAGCCACTGTGCCAGGGTAATCCACCAGTTTTGATAAGACACACTTACCTACATAACCTGGGTAACTAAAGATAGGTTAATCAAGACGGAGGGCACCCTTGGCATAGACATAACAAGCCCCAAGACGAGCCTGTGGCAGATAGGTGAGAACAAGGAGCACAGTGGGACAGTTTCCAAGTAAGGCTTGCCAGGCAACCCCTGACGTGGCCCCCAACCACCCCCACCTGCAGGTGTTCACACCTTCATCTAGTCCCCTTCCCTTAAGGATGGGCTGCCCAACTGGCTTGCTTCTGTGAATAGAATACAGAAAAGGAACTGGGATATCACTTCTGTAATTAGACTATGTAAGGCTGTGCCTTTTGCCTTCCCAGTAGACTGTCTTTTTGGCTTTGATGAAGCAAGTAGCCATGTGAGGGGGGACCACATGGCAAGTAATTGAGGGCAGCCAACAGCTCACAAGAAATTGAGCCTTACCAACAATCACATGATCCTGAAGGTGGATCCTTCCCTGATTGCCTCATCTTCCGATGAGCCCCCAGTCCTGGTGACTCTGACACCCAGCTATGTGAGTCTGTGAGAAACTGTGTGTTGTTTCAAGTTACTAATATCATGGTAATATCTTATGCAGCAATAGATAATAAAGATGAAAAACATTCTAAAAATTAACAAATGTAAACTTTGAAGACAATCCCCTACTCAAAAAGATTATGTCTTCAATATCTTTAAAAGTGTAGATTAATTCTATTCCAGTGGATACTGTGACAAATACACTTACAAAATTATAAACTCATTTAAAAAACAAGGCTCAGGAATAATGATTTTGTGAACTCATTGTCTATCTTCTAAACTGGTTACCTTGCTCAACTCTCCTATTCCTGCCAGATAAATAATAATAATTATTACTATCATTATTATTATTATTTTGAGATGGGGTCTCACTCTGTCTCCCAGGCTGGAGTCCAGAGGTGCAATCTTGGCTCACTGTAACCTCCACCTCCCAGGTTCAAGCGATTCTCCTGCCTCAGCCTCCAGAGTAGCTGGGATTATAGATGCCTGCCACCATCCCCAGCTAATTTTTGTATTTTTAGTAGAGACAGGTTTTACCACGTTAGCCAGACTGGTCTCGAACTCCTGACCTTACTGCCTCAGCCTCCCAAAGTGTTGGATTACAGGCGTGGGCCACCACACCTGGCCTCTGCCAGATAAATTATTCTTTTTAAATGTATCTTAGAACCTACGCATCTGTTTACTTTATGGTTGAAATGCACTGGAGTTCTCAAGAGGTTGCATGACACAAAGCTTATTAGGGTTAGAGGCAGCACACTGTGGCTGGTTCCAGCTCTTTCTGGCATGTCCCTCCTTTATCTCTCATAACCACCAAACGTTGCCAGTCCTTCTGTGGTCAGGCTCGGTCCCGCTTTCTCTAGTCCCGCCGCCCTCGCCCCAGCTGGCTCCCCCACCTCCCGCCTCTTCGTGGCCCTTAGCATCCCCTCCAACCCATTCTGCCTGCTGCTGTTAGGATGATCTTCCTACAACCTCACTTTCAACCGGCCCCTCCCTTGTTTGGGCATCTCTAAAGCCTATGTGTTCCTTCCCAAATCAAATCCAAACTCCTCTGTCTACTTTTCAAATCCTCCTGAAACCCAGCCCCAGCCTATTCCCCACTCCTCCCAGCGCCGAGGCCTGCATCTCTCCTGTCCCTTACTATGAAATACTTCCCGCCGGTCCTTGCTTTTTAAAAACATTAGGTTAGACTCTCCTCTCCTCTCCTGCTTTTCCTTCTTCCTTTCTCATTACTTAAAAAAGAACTCCAAAGACTGTCTTAAATTTCATTTTCTTCTCCTCATCACTTCTCGTTATCTATATGATATACTGTACTTCACTTATTCAATTATTTATTTTTATTTTTTTATTTTTTTGAGACAGAGTTTTGCTCTTATTGCCCAGGCTGGAGTGCAATGGTGCTATCTCGGCTCACCACAACCTCCACTCCCGGGTTCAAATGATTCTCCTGCCTCAGGCTCCCGAGTAGATGGGATTACAGGCATGCGCCACCACGCCCGGCTAATTTTGTTTTTTACTAGAGACAGGGTTTCTCCATGTTGGTCAGGTTGGTCTCGAACTCCCGACCTCAGGTGATCCGCCCACCTCAGCCTCCCAAAGTGCTAGGATTACAGGACATTTATTTATTTCTTTAAGAGACGAGTTCTCACTCTGTCTCCCAGGCTGGGGTGCAGTAATGCAATCGTAGCCCACTGCAGCCTCAAACTCCTGGGCTCAAGCAATCCTCCTACCTCAGCCTCCCGAGTAGCTGGGACTACAGGTGTTCACCATCATGCTTAGCTACTTTTTAACACTTTTTTGTAGAGATGGGATCTTACTTTGCTGCCCAGGCTTGTCTTGTACTCCTGGCCTCAAGAAATCCTCCTTGGCCCCAAAAGCATAGTGATTACAGGCATGAGCCACTGCACCCCATGCTGTACTTCATTTATTCATCCTGTTTATTGTCTGTCTCTCCCCATAGAATGGAAGCTCCACGATAGCAGGGACTTCTTTTGTTTTTTTTTGGTTTTTTTTTGGTTTTTACTATTTTGTTCACTGCTATAGTTTCAGGGCCTAGAATAATATTCAATAAATATTATTGAACAATATTCAATATTTAACATATTCGATATTGAACAACATTCAATAAATATTTGAATAAATAAGTGAAATTTCATTTGGTCTGTAAAGTTCTCCCTCACACTACCTTTTTTTTCCCTGCAAATGCCTATACATTTTGATCTATTTAGCTCTTAATCAGGCCTTAATTGTTTCATGTGTTTCGTTTGGTTTCTCTGTGTTGTAGGATTGTTGTGTTTGTGTGTGGATGTCCAACAAACTTCCTTCCCCACTTGTTCTAGAAATATACCTGTCACCTCATCCCACCTAACATTTCCCCCAGACCACAGAGGTGAACACAAGGCCCAGCTTGGGTCAATTACAGAACCCCATTACCCTGGCCACAGAGAATGGCCAAGAATGAGTATTTGACCCATCCAAGGAAAGTTCGAGGCCTTTCCCAAGACTTAACCTTTCAGGTTCCTCTAGCTTGTCCTTTCATTCCATAAGCTACCCTTCCAAAAAGTTCTCCTTTTTGCTTAAGTTGGTTTGAGTTAGGTTTCTGTCACATGTAACATGGAAAGTCTTTGTCTTGTACTTTATATTTTTTAATTTTCAGGCCAATACATGCGTTTGGTTGAATATAGACTTATTTCATATTCTAAGCTGTAGGTAATTCAATACAGTATATTTTCCCCATATTTTCATAATGATTGCATGAAACAGTGCATCTGATACTTGATTATGTGGCCCAGCATAATCTATATGAGAAACATAAGATAATAGCAATGTCAGTAGTGATGGAGGGAAAAAATAGATGCAAAAGGCTACTTTTAAGTAGAGTACAGAGTATACTTCTTATGGTTCCATTTTCCAGGTGGAAGAATTTGGACTCAAAGAAAGCAAGCATCAGCTCTGGGTTTGGTAGGGGCTTGTTGCAGCTTTCTAAACTCTGTAGTCATGTCAGATCTGGGTGAATTCTGATTCAGCTTTTTAATAGCTTGGCCAAGTTATCTACCACCTTACTTCCATTTTTATCAACCACATAAGTGAAGATAATAACCACTTATTTCCTAGAACTGTTTGAGGATTTTTTTTTGAGATAATGTATGTAACTGGAAGCAGAGCTTAAGGCAAAGGCTTATGTACTCACATTTTTATGGGGGAGTGCAATCCAGGAAATCATGTGTGGGGGTTAAAGGGCAGAGAGGTTGGGAAGGAAGAGGACAGACACGCCAGAGTGCATCATCAGGAGAGCCACAGCTCGCTCTCAGGTACAACCAAGCCTACTTGTTCTCACAGTTCTGCTTCCCAACCATCTGCAGCTCTCCTACTCTCAGTGCGGTTTGTCCGGGTGGTGGAAGGGAGGACACATTATTTACCACTCTCATTGGTTAAAGTTTGCCCACAGGGTGTCTGCTGTCTACACTTCAGGGCTCATGACCTAATCTTTCTAGAAGCTGACCCAGGAGGCTCCACAATGTGAGTCACAAAAAGTCATCAGCATTCCCTACCTGCCTCTCTGCAGTCTGCAGCATGATGAGCTGGCAAGATGAGCTCTTGCAAGAGCACGGGCACCAAGAGATATCACAGAATCTCACAGCTCAGTGGCAACCAGAAGTCCCAGAGCAGGAAAGGGGAGGTCCATGCAGTGTGAATTGAGGTAGTGGCAGGTCATGAGTGACATGAGGAATTGCAAATAGCTGCTGCAGCCGGACCAGCCTGCTAAGCAGGTGGAACACTGCAACAGCATGATCCTGCCAGACGGCAGCAACAAGCCTCCTTCCTACCACAAACAAAATGTTTCATCTACAATCTCCAAGAATGCAGCTGCTGCTGGGCCCTCTTGGTCATGAGCAGAAAACCATGGTTGCATAAATCTAGGGGGCCTCCTAAGCTGCCAGAACAGTAACCGTACCTAGTATGGGGGCCTGAATTGTAAGATGCTCCCATAGTGTCAGTTTCCTTCCTCCCTTAGGTGGCTAAAACGTGGAAGGCCTGCAGCTCTGACATTATGAAAATGAAATTCTATTAAGAACAAGCGGCCGGGCGCGGTGGCTCACGCCTGTAATCCCAGCACTTTGGGAGGCCGAGGCGGGCGGATCACGAGGTCAGGAGATCGAGACCATCCTGGCTAACACAGTGAAACCCCGTCTCTACTAAAAATACAAAAAATTAGCCAGGCGAGGTGGCGGGCACCTGTAGTCCCAGCTACTCGGGAGGCTGAGGCATAAGAATGGCGTGAACTCCGGGAGGCGGAGCCTGCAGTGAGCCGAGATCGTGCCATTGCACTCCAGCCTGGGCGACAGCGAGACTCTGTCTCAAAAAAAAAAAAGAACAAGCTATGAGAGATGGCTTAAGTTGACTAAAGGGGATGTTAGCTTTAATATTGTGAAGATGACTGAAACCATATTGGTGAATACTTGAACTCATAGGATAAAAAAACCCTCAATATATAAATATGAGTGTTTTTATTTTCATGATTTTTTTAAGAAATGGAGTCTCACTATGTTGCCCAGGCTGGACTTGAACTCCTAGGCTCAAGTAGTCCTCTCCCCTCATCCTCTCAAGTAGCTGGGAATACAGGCAAGAGCCACTGTGCCTGGCTAAACATGAGTGTTATGACTCTCCTTGTTTTCCCTAGTCAGTGGCAGGTGAGCCATCCATTTGGGTAACATTGTTGACCACACACTTGCCAGCATTTCCCCTTTCTAAATACCACCAGTGGTGGCCATGATTTATATCTGTCTGTGTCTATGCTCAGTTTCTCAGACACTTGGCTTTTGGGGGTGAGTCTCTAATGCATCAATGCCTTTTGAATTTCTGTAATGGTTTGGGGCTTCCTGAATTCTTATTTTTCTATTGAGACTTTAGAGCTACTTCCTTACCTACCTCTGTCAGGGCTGGCCACTCTTTAAGAATAGCCTCCAGAGGCTGGGCGCAGTGGCTCACGCCTGTAATCCCAGCATTTTGGGAGGCCAAGGCGGGCGGATCACCTGAGGTCAGGAATTCGAGACCAGCCTGACCAACATGGAGAAACCCCATCTCTACTAAAAATACAAAAAATTAGCCAGGTGTGGTGGACGTGCCTATAATCCTAGCTACTCAGGAGGCTGAGGCAGAATTGCTTGAACCCAGGAGGTGGAGGTTGTGGTGAGCCGAGATCGTGCCACTGTACTCTAGCCTGGGCAACAAGAGTGAAACTCTGTCTCAAAAAAAAAAATTAAAAAAAAAAAAAGAACAGCCTCCAGGACAGTGTGGAGTAGGCTGCTAGTTTGACTGTTAAGACATCCAGAGTTCACACACTACCTCCTGGGCTTGATAAAGGGACATGGTAGCAACAGTTCTTACAACAAGGTGACCCCACAAGACATCTTTGCCATGAAGTTGACCATTCTTCATGTAGATATTTAATTTCCCAGAGCAGCCCAAATCTGGTCACTGGCCAAGTAGCATGAGCTATCAGCTTTTTCCTTACTGTGGCATCATTTGCAGAAGCTTTAAAAAACTGCCTCAATGTGTGAGTTTCCTTGGACTGAAAGAAAAAAATAGAACTTAAAACTTCCAGCTGTCTGAACACTTTCTACTTAAAAAAAATAAACTGAATTGGACAGGAAGATCATGGTACATGACTCATGGTAAACAAATGCCAAACACATGTTATCTTAATCATCCTGTACAAAATAAGGAAATTGTATGAATCCAAAAAAGAATTATCCAGAAAGGACAAATGAAGGATATCCAGAAGACAAATTTGAAGGTTTTGTTTTTTACAAATTACTAATTTGTATAGCTCCAAACAGCCACAATCAGAATCAGTCAGAACACAGAAATAAGAACATTTAGGCATCCTGCAACCTATATCAATTTCACTCTGTTAGGTTTTAGTTAATCAAAGTGTTCATTTAGGAAAGACTCCATTAACTTTTTGCAACCATGTCCTGTTTTGAATGATCAGAATCATAACCCTTGCTTTTATAATAAGCAGTATAACTAAAATCTACTGAGTGCTGTGAATCATGCATGCATTCTGCTAAATGATCTAGTATAAAAAAATCTGTGTATGTTATCATCCTTTCCTCAGTGGAGTTTTTAATCTAGTTAAATAAATGGGTATTATGCAGGCAGTGGTCAATTTTATGTGTTAACTTGATTGGACTAAGAGATGCCCAGATAGCTGGTAAAACATTACTTCTGGGTATTTTTCGAAGGGTATTTCCAGAAGACATTAGCATTTGAATCAATAGACTTAGAAAAGAAGCCCTGAATGGAACAAAAGGCTTTGGGGAAGAGCAAATTCACTCTCTCTTTGAGCTGGGACATCTGTCTTCTTCTGCCCTTGAACTGGAACTACATCACTGGCTTTTCTGGGCCTCCATCTTGCAGACAGATCGCAGATCATGGGACTTCTTAGCCTCCATGATCATGGGAGCCAATCTCTCATAATAAATAAATACATAAATACGTAAATATCCTATGGTACTGTTTCTCTGGAGATCTCTGACTAACATAACATGTAAATTCCATGTTTCCTGAGGCTGTAGAGAGCTAGTTTGGAACAGGCAGGTAATTCGTTTATATAAGGTACAGCTTCCATAGAGCTGTGGGCCACAAAGTCTCTGATAACTTGGCATTGCCCACTTTGTAACATAACGCGAAATTAACTTGGAGGAGAACTAGGGTACTCTGAGAGTTTCTGGAAAAATAAAGGGCGTGCTTTGCATATAGGCCATTGGAGGCCATAGTAGAAGGACAGCAGGGCTGGGATGGATTTGTATGCATTCTGAGTGTGGGGTTAGTGACAGGCAGAATCTAACAAAAGGACAGCTTTTTTTGCTCCGAAATGCTAAAGAATGTAATTCCCCAGGGTGGTGGAAACCAGAAGACATGAAAGGAGAGGGCTGCAAATAGCAGAGAGGATAGATTCAAAAGGATGGCCTATTTTATCAGCATCATGTAAAGAAAACAGTCTTCGGTAAACCTCAGGGAAAGAAATAGGATCAACCTTTGCATATAATTCCCCCAGTGGCATTGTTCAGGAGGAGCCCCCAAGACTTCCTGTAAAATGCCAAAACCAAGAAAGACATCTGAAAGCAGAGAGAATGGAGCAAAAGGTGCTAAGAAGTAAGTAAACCCGGAGGCTGCAGAGAAAGCTGGCAGGAGACTGGGGCAGAGCATGATGGACACCCCTCGTCCCTGGGAGACCACCCAATCCATTCTGATGGAGCAGTTCCTCTAGCCCAGGACTGAAAGTTTAGGGAAGCTCCTGTTTAAACAGAGAGTATCCCCTGGCCCACGAGGGGCACTTGGAGCACAGAGCAACTTTTGACTGCCATTGTCTGATACCCCAAAATCCAAGATGGCGAGTTTTCTTCTCTTTCAAATAAAACCACCCTTTGCCTCATTGTAAACATTATGCTTGCAAGTGGGGAATTAGAGCCAGGTACTTACTGTGATCTTTAGGAAGATAATTTCACAGGTTGCTCACCAAGGGCCAGAGCCAATAAATTGACCCATCCTTGTAAAGGGGCCTGGGCCCACAGAAGCTTTTTTGTGCAATATTCTTAGTAGTAACCTTAATTTTCATTTTTTTCCTGCCCACGCTGGGCCCATATTCCCACAAGATGGTGTTCAGCAGGAGCTGGTGGCAGCTGCCTCCTTTAGACGGCAGACTAAGGCATATTCATATTCACCACAGGCCCCATCACTCCAGATTAGGTAACTTACCTTGAGGCTGCAGAACTGTCACTTATCAGAATGCTCATGTTGTTTTTGTTAGAATAGAAAACCATCTCAGTACCCATATCTCTGAAAAAAGAGAAGAAGTGAAAGTAGACTTAGAGGGCTGTGTATTTCTTATACCTGGGACCCTTCACCTGTGTTCGCCACCTGTCTGCCTAGTCCCTGCGGCCTAAGATGTCCTCATGACATTTTCCCCATGCAACACTTTGTTTTTGTTTGTTTATTTGTTTTTGTTGTTGTTGTTTTGAGACAGAGTTTTGCTCTTGTTGCCCAGTCTGGAGTGCAATGGTGTGATCTCAGCTCACTGCAACCTCCGCCTCCCGGGTTCAAGTGATTCTCCTGCCTCAGCCTCCCTCAGTATGATTACAGGTATATGCCACCATGCCCAGCTAATTTTGTATTTTTAGTGGAGATGGGGTTTCTCCATGTTGGTTGGGCATGTCTCAAACTCCTGACCTCAGGTGATCTGCCTGCCTCAGCCTCCCAAATTGCTGGGATTGTAGGTGTGAGCCACCGCGCCCGGCCGCAACACTTTGTTTTATTGTTAGTACTAGATATCTCTAGTTTCTTGTCATCATACCTGCCTCATCTACCCCAGAAGAATTGTCTAATTATTATAAAAAGTATTTTGCTTGCCAACCAATTAATTCTGCAGTCCCTACGTAACAAAAATCCTGCCTGAGACAGATAATTTTTTCAAATTAGTAAATTTGAGATTTTAGAGTAGGATGGATATTTGAAATATGTTAAAAAGTCTGGCACCTGCAGCTTCACTCAGTGAGAAGTGATTTGGCAAAAGTAAAGCATCCTCAGGGTGGGGTGTGGGAGCAGGAAGAAGGACGGATGCACAGAATCATCTTGTTTGCCATGATCTGTGGCACAATATTCATATTTATTATTTACTCATTACAATATTGGGTGTTTTCATGTCCTAAGGATTGTTTTTATTGCTTGAGTTTATAGTTCCAAAGCGATTACAACTGAGAAAGAAATCTGAATCCATCTATGTCTATACTAGGCTCTAAAGCTTTTATTTGAAAATGAGCTGAAGATAAAAATACGCCATTTTTCTTTCCATCCAATGTTACAATTTTTTTTATTTGAATGCCTGTCTATATGTGGTTGTAGTGGGAGAAAGGTAGTTGCTGAAGAAATCAGGCATAGGGTAAATATTTGTTAATTGAATGAATGAGTGAACATGAGAGGTAACATCCAGAAGATTGACTCATAGCCCAGAGCGATTGGCAGTCAAGGCTGAGTGGAGATGATGGTGTTATGAAAGGCACACAGGTGTTAGGATGGCCCAGGTGAACTATGCAAACCCAGTGGCATCAGTTACTCACCAAAACTGGAGGGGAGGACTAGCAGGACAGACAAAAAATGGAAAAAAGAGGGATAAGTAATTGACTTTATGCTGGTAATCATTTTTCCTGGATATTTTGTAGTCTTCCTATAATCACAGAACAATCGTGGTATTGATCTATCGCAAATATTTCAACTGTACAAACAAGAAAATGTAAGGGAACGAAGTTACCAGTTCCTACTCACCTAAAAAGAAAGGCCTGACTTTATTCTACAAATATAAAACTATACAATTTTCTTTTTTTCTTCTTTTTTTAAAAATTTAACTTCAGGGGTACATGTGCAGGTTTGTTATGTAGGTAAACTTGTGTCATGGGAGTTTGTTGTACAGATTATTTCGTCACCCAGGTATTAAGCCTAGCACTCATTAGTTATTTTTAAATGTTTTCATATATTTAATCCACTGGTCAAGTTAGAGTTTGTGGGCTCTCATATTCCACTATAACCTGCCATGCCAAAGAAATGCAGCTCAAGAAGAGATGGAGATTTCTGTGTGAATGTAGCTGCACTCATCAGCATTCCCCCATTGCCTCTTGGAAATCATCCAAAGGCAACAAAAAGAATGAAAAAAAAAAAAAAAAGAAAAAAGGAAAAAAAGAAAGCATGCTCCATTTTTGGTGAAACTAGGAGGCAGTTATATTCTCCAGACTCTAAAATACATAAAACGCCACCAAATGCAGCTGTTAGTAGGAAGAAGAAGGGAAAATGTAGAGAGAAACTTTATTGGGTAAGAGGGCCCAGGGTGGAAGATCTAAGTTAGTGCCAGCAAAAATACACTTACTGAAGGTGAGAGGCACATCCTGAGGGGTGAAAGCTTTCCCCCTGTGTAATAGATTGTATTATTTGCTCAACATATTGACTGATCCACCCCACTAGTCTCTTACCTGTCATCCTGGCCCTTCTGCCCCTCCATGGACAGAAATACCCTTGCTAAAGATTGATCTTTCCCACCCCAATCGCCTCAGGCATGACCATGAAACTTGCTTTGTCTAGTGAAAAGTGAGTGAAGTGACAGGTACCACTTTTGAGCAGAAACTTTAAAGAGCCAGCATATGATTCTACCCCCTCTCTTTCTTCTCTGCCAAAGACCAGCAGTGTCCCAGAGAGGGGTATTTGAATAAAGATGCTGCATTGTACAGCACAGTCAACCCTCAGGTCACCTTCAATGGCAGTGAAATGAGTGAGAAATAAACCTTTTTATAAGTCACTAAGATTTGGGGGACATTTGTTAGCACAACGTAACCTAGCCTATGCAAACTGATACAAATGTTTTCAATAGGAGGTACAGTGATTATGATGAGCTGGGTTTGTAGTAGGAGACTCCTTGGATCTGGGTTGGTTCAGAAGAGCAGAAAAGATAGTTATAGGCAAAAAGCCACGTGTGCAAGAAGAAGCCTATCTATCTCTAGAGTAGCAGCAGCTGAGAGGCAGCAACTAGCCTGCAAAACTAAGGGGAAATATACTTGTTTCACCATTGCCTATAGTAGGGCACCAGTAGATGTTGTCTAAAGAATAAAAGACTAAGGTTAGTAAATGAGGTAACAATAACAAAAATCAAAAGACTACAACAACAATAAGAACCTTTCTAAATGCTAGAAGAACAACATGCAAAAAAAAACACAAAACAAAGAATTCACATAATGGAAGACTTCCAACAACACTATAAACTGAGTTGGCAGGATCACTTGAGCCAGGTTTCAAGGCCAGCCTGGGCAACATAGCGATACCCTGTCTCTAAAAAAAAACACACACACACACACATACACACACACAAACACACACACACACACAGAGAGAGAGAGAGAGAGAGAGATGCGTCTAAAAACACAATGAAAACAAAAAACACAAAGGAATATTTGAGAACAATGCCCAAACAAAAATAGGCTAAACTTACAAATGAAAGAAAAAGAGATTCTGATTTGATCACTGTGTTGGTGGACTCTAAGGTGGCCCTCTGTGACCTCTGCCTCCTGAATACATGCCTTTGTATAGTGCCTGCCACTTTGGGGGAAAGGGGAATATGATTTGCTTCTAACCAGTAGAATATGGCAAAGATAATGGGATGTAACTCTCTTAATCATAAGTTACGTAAAACTCCATCCTGCTAGCCAGCTCTCTCTAGAAACATTTCTTACTGGTTTGATGAATTAAGCAGCCATGTCAGGAAAGCCCATGTGATCTCTGCACTCGGCAACCCCTAGGAACTGTTATCTTCTAGGAGTGGGAGTGGGTTCCAGCTCCAGCCAACAAAAAGCTGGAACCCTCAGTACTATAAGCGCAAGTATACAAATTCTGCCAATAATCTAAGTGAGCTTGGAGACTGTTCTTCCTCAATCAAGCCTCCAGCTCCAACAACCTTGAAGGCAGCCCCATAAGATGCTAAGCACAGTACCCACCTAGGCACAGCTGACTTCTGGCCTACATAAGCCATCGGATAATAAACATATACGGTTCTAAGTTCCATGTTGTTATGCAACAACAAAAAATACAACCACAAAGCAAAATTCCATTTCATGCTATATGCAAGAGATATATCTGAAAGGAAATGATTTTAAAATGCTGAAAATAAAGGATGAGGAAAGGCATGTTAGGAAAATGCAAGGTAAGCACAGGTGCAGTCATCAGAGGGGAAGGAATTCAAGACAAAACCATTATTTGAGGCAAAGAGGAATACTACAGAGTACAATTCAAAATAAAGCCGTCAGAGTCATGGCTTCACTATACCAAATAACATTGCCGCAACTTTCATAAAGCAGAAATGATAAAAAATTCAAAATAGTTGATGGAAGTATGCTACTAGCAGATTTGTTGGCTTTCAGTTCATAAGAGATCAAGAATTCCAAAGAGAAAAGGTACAGAAGACCTAAATAATATAATGAATAAGTAGATAGATCTGTAATATATAAAGCTTTCCCTCCTAGGAATAGAGAACATATTGGGCTGGGCGCGGTGGCTCACACCTGTCATCCCAGCACTTTGGGAGGCCGAGGCGGGTGGATTATGAGGTCAGGAGTTTGAGACCAGCCTGGCCGATATGGTGAAACCCTGTCTGTACTAAAAATACAAAAATTAGCCAGGGGTGGTGGCATGTGCCTGTAGTCCCAGCTACTTGGGAGGCTGAGGCGGGAGAATCGCTTGAACCTGGGAGGCAGAGGTTGCAGTGAGCCAAGATCACGCCATTGCACTGCAGCCTGGGCAACAGAGCGAGACTCCATCTCAAAATAATAATTAAAAAAAAGAATATGGATAAAATTGTCTGATTTTGATGAAAACAATTCATTTATTAACAACAATAAAAACCTCTACCACATGGAAATTAAAAGCAGAAAGCAATAAAATGTGCACCTCTTGGCTCAAAGAGAAAATACAAACTGAAAATTAGAAAATATATAGAAAATACAAAGATTAGAAAGACTACGTATCAGAACATAGGTGATACAGCTAAAACAATTTTTTTTTTTTTGAGATGGTGTCTTGTTCTGTCACCCAGGCTGGAGTGCAGTGGTGCCATCTCAGCTCACTGCAAGCTCCGCCTCCTGGGTTCACACCATTCTCCTGCCTCATCCTCCCAAGTAGCTGGGACTACAGGCGCCCACCACCACACCCGGCTAATTTCTTTGTATTTTTAGTAGAGACGGGGTTTCACTGTGTTAGCCAGGATAGTCTCGATCTCCTGACCTTGTGATCCACCCGCCTCAGCCTCCCAAAGTGCTGGGATTACAGGCATGAGCAACCGTGCCCGGCTGCTAAAACAATTTTTGAAGTGAAACATCCTATCCTGGCCGGGTGCGGTGGCTCACGCTTGTACTCCCAGCACTTTGGGAGGCCGAGGTGGGTGGATCACGAGGTCAGGAGATCGAGACCACGGTGAAACCCTGTCTCTACTAAAAATACAAAAAAATTAGCCGGGCGTGGTGGCGGGCGCCTGTAGTCCCAGCTACTCGGAGAGGCTGAGGCAGGAGAATGGCGTGAACCCGGGAGGCGGAGCTTGCAGTGAGCCGAGATTGCGCCACTGCACCCCAGCCTGGGCAACAGAGCGAGACTCCGTCTCAAAAAAAAAAAAAAAAAAAGAAACATCCTATCCTTAAATGCTTATATCATTAAGCAAAAAAAGAGTGAATATAAATTGTCTTAAGAACAAGAAGAGATACTGAGAAATGCAAAAGGAAGGGATATAAAAATAAAAGTAGAAAATAATAAATTGGAAAACAGCAAACAACAGCAAATATAAATACATTCAAAATGAAGTTTCGATAAATGGAATAAAATAGACAAATTGATAGCTGAACAATTTGTTTACAGATAAGGACATATGCATAATCATTAATATAATCTCAAAATATGTTCTTGTACTACTACAAGACAAATGTAAATTAAAACCACACAGAAGTACCATTTTTTTACTTATCTGATTGACACACATTCAAACACTTGATGTCACACTGTGTAGGTCAGGCTTTCGGGAAATAAACTGTCTTTAACTGTTCTGATGGCTGTGAAAAATTGTACGATGCCTAAAGATGGGCATTTGGAAATAGAGATAGCAAAATGACGACATAAGCCTGGCCAATCCACTTCAAGGATTTTATCCTGAAGATACATTCATATAACAATGAGGAAGTTTACTCATTGAAGCATTGCTTGTTATAGAAAAAGATTAGAAAAAACCTAAATGCCCATAAGTAGGAGACTGTTAAATAAATTATGATCTACATACAGTATACTGTGCAGCTGTAAACAGGAGTGAAGATATTTATCTGCTGATATGAAAATATGTCCAAGATATAATATTATGTCAAAAAGACAAGGTAAAAAAGCAGAATATGTTACCATTTATATTAAAATGGTGGGATAAATTGAAAAGTGCATATATTAATAACTTCTTGTCTGAACATTAAAAATTTTGAAAGATCACTCAGGAACCTAATAGCTGTGGTTGCTTTTTACTTCTTGAGAGGATTAGGAACTAGGTAGATGAAGAATTTTTGTACATTTTAATACTTTTTAATTTTGACACATAAAAATATTACCTAGTCAAAAATTGTAAAAAGTAATTTCTAAAAAAACTATAAAGTTTTGAAATTTGCTATGTGATGCTAGATTGAAGCACAGATTAACAATATTTTTTCCAGAAAAGGCAATCTTCTTCATAGCATACCATTTTGCAATTTATTTCTTCTATGATAAGAGTCTATGGCCCAGATATAGTATTTCTTAGTAATAATTATAACTAGAAGTTTAACTGTAAGGTATGGATCTCTCGATGGAATATGAAGATGAAACATTATCTTAAAATAATTGTGAATATTAGTAAACATTATGTGAAATCTATTTTACATATCCATATTCGTCTACTTTTTAATAAGTTGATATACACCCCCATGGTTTGTTCATAAATACTGCCATGGACTGAAATGTATCCCCCCAGAATCAATCACATGTTGAAGCCCTAACCCCCAGTATGACTGTATTTGGAGACAGGGCCTTTAGGAGATAATTAAAGCTAAATAAAGTCATATGGGGAAGGGTCCATTATCTGGTAGGATCAATGACTTTATAACAGGAAGAAAAGAGCTCTCTCTCTGTCTCTCTTCCCCTGCCCATGTACACACAGAGAGGAAAGGTCATGTGAGGACGCACCAAGTAGGTGGTTGGGAATAGAGTCCTCGCCACAAACTGAACCCTGCCAGAACCTGGATCTTGGACATTGCAGCCTCCAAAACTGTGAGAAAAAAAAATTTATGTTGTTTAAGTCACCCATTCTGTGGAATTTTGTTATGGCAGCCCTAGCAGACTAATACAAATACATATGTATACAAAACAGATGATCAGCACCAGGGTCTATAGTAGTCAATCAGTAAGATGAGACTCAAATTAAATACGGGTGGAGTCTGGGCACTGTCAAATGAGCTGTATTTTGAGTCTTTGCAGCTAGAAACTTAAGAATAAGACAGTCCTGTACTAAAGATGCCTGATATAGTTTGGGTGTTTTTCCCCTCCAAATCTTATGTTGAAATGTGATCCCAAGGGTTGGAGGTGGGGCCTAGTGGGCAGTGTTGGATCATAGGGATGGATGCCCTTGAATGTGGTAGTGCTATCCCCTTGGTGATGGGTGAATTCTCACTCTATTAGTTCAAACAAGAGCTAGTTTTAAGAGCCTGGCACCTCCTCCTCCTCTCTCACTCTCTCTCTTGGCATGTGATGCACTGACTTCCACTTTTGCCCTCCACCATGATCATAAGCTTCCTGAGTCCTCACCAGCAGCAGATGCTGGCACCATTCTTCCTGAACAGCCTATAGAACTGTGAGCCAAATTTCTTTTCTTTATAAATTACCCAGTCTTAGGTATTCCTTTATAGCAACACAAATGGATTAAGACAATGCCCAGTTGAGCACACCAGGCCCCATGGCATAGGAAGGTGGACGCCAGCTCTGGAAGAGGGTTGCTGCTCTGTCTCAGGAAGTTGACTGTGCACTACCTGCATCCAAATTCTGGATGTGCTTATAGAAATGCAGATTCTTGTGCCTCCACCATCATCATAATCTCTGGGAGTGGGGTCTATGAATCTTAAACATTCTTATCTCTGCCCTATGGATGTTGGAGAAAATGAATTTAATACTAACAAATCTTCTTAGGAATAATAATAGTGACTCTCAGCTAAAATTTGCTGAGAACACAGTTTATGCTGGGTATTGTCATAAGCGTGGATTTCATGTAATTTTCCTGGAGGAGATTTAGATAAATGAGCACATTTCTCCAATACTAAAACCTACATTTAAAAGGAGGTAATAGGTTGGGCGTGGTGGTTTATGCCTATAATCCTAGCAATTTGGGAGGCCAAGGCAGGTGGATCACCTGAGCTCAGGAGTTTGAGACCAGACTGGCCAACATGGTGAAACCCTGTTTCTACCAAAAATATTTTTAAAAAGCCAGGCATGGTGATGTGCACCTGTAGTCTCAGCTACTTGGGAGGCTGAGGCAGGAGAATCGCTTGAACCTGGGAGGTGGAAGTTGCAGTGAGCCAAGATCATGCCACTGCACTCCAGCGTGGGTGACAGAGCAAGACTCCATCTCAAAGTAAATAAATTAATTAAATTAAATTAAATTAAATTAAATTAAAAATTAAAGTAAGTAATTGCCAGACAAATTGAGGTGCTTTCACATTATTGAGCAATGGAAACAAAACTGTGCATGAAGCCTTAGGTAATTTAGTTTAAGTTTAGTTAAGTATATATTTTTATTGTTCTAAATTTTGGCAAAAGTGAAATGAATGTTTAACTTCTAGCAAAAGGGAAATAACAGGTGTTTGTAAATGTGACACTACTAAATAATGTATTAAAATGACTGCAAAATGAAGATCTGTGAAAGATAGTTTATTAAGGTTAGGAAATAAGAATATGAAATCACCCACTGGTTTTTAATCAAATGAGCTAAAGGAATTAGAAACCATTAACAAATCTCCTTTTTGCTATCCATGGATAGAATACACTATTTCATTCCAACGGGCAAAGGTTTATTTCATCTGTCACTTTATTGCTTACACAAGAGTCCCACTCTACATTTAAGAAAAGACCAGGTGTAGTGGCTCATGCCTGTAATCTCAGCTACTCAGGAAGCTAAGGCAGGGGGACTGCTTGAGCCCAGGAGGTCAAGGCTGCAGTAAGCCATGTTCATGCCACTGCCCTCCCGCCTGGGCAACAGTGAGACCCTGTCTCAAGAAAGAAAAAGAAAAAGAAAAGAGAATAGAAGGAAAGAAAGAAGAAGAAAAAGAAAGAAAGAGAAAAGAAAGAAGAAAGAACGAAAGAAAGAAAGAAAGAAAGAAAGAAAGAAAGAAAGAAAGAAAGAAAGAGAAAGAAAGGAAGAAAGAAAGAAAAAAAGAAAAAGAAAAGAAAGAAAGGAGAGAGAAAGAAAGGAGGGAGGGAGGGAAGGAAGGAAGGAAGGAAGGAAGGAAGGAAGGAAGGAAGGAAGGAAGGAAGGCAGGCAGGCAGGCAGGCAGGCAGGCAGACAGGCAGGCAGGCTTTCTGTTTAAGTTTAAAGAGGCTGGGCGCTGTGGCTCAAGCCTGTAATCCCAGCACTTTGGGAGGCCGAGGTGGGCGGATCACGAGGTCAGGAGATCGAGACCATCCTGGCTAACACGGTGAAACCCCGTCTCTACTAAAAATACAAAAAATTAGCCAGGCGTGTTGGCGGGCGCCTGTAGTCCCAGCTACTCGGGAGGCTGAGGCAGGAGAATGGCATGAACCCGGGAGGCGGAGCTTGCAGTGAGCCGAGATTGTGCCACTGCACTCCAGCCTGGGAGACAGAGAAAGACTCCGTCTCAAAAAAAAAAAAAAAAAGTTTAAAGAAAAAAGCCGGGCGTGGTGGCTCATGCCTGTAATCCCAGCACTTTGGGAGGCCGAGGTGGGCGGATCACAAGGTCAGGAGATCGAGACCATCCTGGCTAACACGGTGAAACCCTGTATCTACTAAAAATACAAAAAATTAGCAGGGCATAGTGACAGACGCCTGTAGTCCCAGTTACTGGAGAGGCTGAGGCAGGAGAATTGCTTGAACCCAGGAGGCAGAGGTTGCAGTGAGCCAAGATTGTGCCACTGCACTCCAGCCTGGGCAACAGAGTAAGATGAAAGAAAAGAGAAGGGAAGGGAAGGGAAGGGAAGGGAAGGGAAAAGGAAAGGAAAGGAAAGGAAAGGAAAGGAAAGGAAAGGAAAGGAA